>NC_067401.1:349434572-349734572 GCF_016432865.1 Antechinus flavipes | reverse complement strand
GAAGTTTTTGATTATTAAAAATATAAGAAAAATCAGATGCACGTTGTTATTGATTATGTAATTGTTTCACCCATGAGTGAAGGTTTGAGCAAAATTTCATGCCAAGGCATTTAAAAGTGTTGTACCACAGAACAGGTATGCTCCATCCTCTGTGTTCTTTTCTTTTTTTTTCCTGAGGCAATTGGGGGTAAGTGACTTGCCCCAGTGTCTGGGGCCAGGTTTGAACTCAGTTCCTCCTGACTTAAGGTGCTCTATCCACTGTGCCACCTAGCTACCTATTGTGTTATTTTCTTTATGGCTTTGCCCTTTTGTAACTACCTCACAGGGTTGGTGTTAGGATTAAATGAGATATTTGTAAAGTGTTCAGTCCAGTGCATAAATGTTTTTCTCTTCTCCTTCCCTTTCCTGTTGGATAGCAGTTCATATCTGGTAATTACCAGAGAAACCTGGAGAGAATTTTTTAACACATGTGAACGTGACATATGAGAATTATAGATTCTTTAGAATTAGAAAGTTACCTGATTACCAACCTTTTTGTTTTTTAGATGAGGTAACTGAGATTGTGACTAAGTGATTTGATCATGGTCACAAAGGTTGTAAGTGTCAGAGGAGGGATTTGACCTCAATTCTGGTGTTCTTCTCCTTGTTCCACATGGTCTTCCAAGTATCTGGGTGCTGAGGTAGTCTATATGGAAGCCATCTACTATGAAGAAGCTGTTTTTTTCCTTAGCTATTTGGGGATTTGCTTTAAGCTAAAAGATGAGATCTTGAACTATATATAATTTTTTATGCTTACTTTAGATTTTCATATAGGTTTTAAGAGTGTAGCTATTCCCTAGTACAGACTGAAGTTCCCTCCTCGGAATCTCTTAATGGTTAACTCACTGGTGGTGGCCATCTCCAAACTTTTAGTTCTCAGACAGAAGCCAAGTCCACACCCTTGAATTACCAACTCAAATTACAAGCTGGAAACAGCTTGGGGTACATAGCAAACACATAATAAATGCTTGTTATCTACTTGTCTACCTGAGTAGGACCTTCCAGAGCTTATACTTTTCTGGGGTAGCCTTTGAAGAGCTAGGGTCACCTCCTTATCCCAATGAGGTACTACAGTAGGGCTTCAATTAAGGGTAATTTCTTTGGGTGGAAAAAATCAGACTTCATGTGTTGGCACAAAGCAGATTTTCTGATTTTTCCTGATATTAGGGAATGCATTTTCTCTAAAGATTTCTTCAGAAGCATTCTTCAAATTGGACATCATGCATGACCACTGTTTTATTAGTTATTGTCCATTCTTATTTTAATCCTCAATTTTTGATGAATTTCACAAATTATGAATTCATAGATTTAGAAGTAGAAAGGGACTTGAGAAGTCATCTAGTCCAAACACCTCATTTTATAGATAAAATCTGGAGGGATTAATTGATTTGTCCAAGGACATAAGGAGTGTGTATATGGTGAAGGCAGGATTCTAACCCAGACCCTCTGATTGCAAATCCATTGTTCAGTTTTCTGTGTGATCCTTGTCTAGCTACAATTTACTTGGTGTTTGGCTTTTCCTTTTTTACATCATTGCAGTTATTGTGTATTTTGTTTCATTATTTTCAATAAACTCTTGATTGTCCCATCCTCCATTTCTACTTTTTCTCCTTTCTAATCCTTCCTCCCTACGGCTGTAAAAATAATCTTCTTAAAACACAGACCTATCAATTGGAGAATGGCTGGGTAAATTGTGGTGTATGAATGTTATGGAATATTATTGTTCTTTAAGAAATGACCAGCAGGATGAATACAGAGAGGCTTGGTACATGAACTGATGCTAAGTGAAATGAGCAGAACCAGGAGATCATTATACACTTTGACAACGATATTGTATGAGGATGTATTCTGATGGAAGAGGATTTCTTTGACAAAGAAACCTAACTGAGTTTCAATTGATAAATGATGGACAGAAGCAGCTACACTCAAAGAAAGAGCACTGGGAAACGAATGTGAACCATCTGCATTTTTGTTTTTCTTCCCGGGTTATTTTTACCTTCTGAATCCAATTCTCCCTGTGCAACAAGAGAACTGTTCGGTTCTGCAAACATATATTGTATCTAGGATATAGTGCAACATATCTAACATACATAGGACTGCTTGCCATCTAAAGGAGGGGGTGGAGGGAGGAAGGGGAAAAATTGGAACAGAAACAAGTGCAAGGGATAATGTTGTAAAAAAATTACCCTGGCATGGATTCTGTCAATATAAAGTTATTATAAAATAAAATATTAAAAAAAAAACCACAGACCTGACTATGATAACTCTCTGCTTAGGAAATTATAGTGGATCCTACTGCCTCTCAGAGAAAATTCTATTCCTTTGTTCAATATCTATAGCCAGTCACAATTTGGTTTGAGCCTACCTTTTCAGAATTCCATGTTATTCCCCTCCATGTACATTAGTTCTGGTTAATTCTGACTCTTTCCCTCACATGATATTCTACCTTCTGCCTCCATATGTTTGTTTGTTTTTGAAATTATGAAATTTTGAAAACTTAAAATAATGAAAAAACCACTGAGCTCTCCTTAAGAACTCTAATACTGTGAAAAAAATTATGCATTGCTTATCCACACACAATTCTCTCCATTGCATCCTTTGAAGCAGAAATAATTATTCCTTTATCCCCATCCTATGTGCTTTTCACACGAATTTAGCTTTTTTATTTCTTTATAAATCTAAATGTAGTAGGAAAGACATAAAACAAATCATTACCATCACAGATAGACTGACAAAAATATAAATTTCAAATGAATCTATACTTTTGCATAAGTTGTTTTCCAAAATCTTTTTCCTTGACTTCAAAATTCAGTATTGTGTCATCTCCTATATATATATATATATATATATATATATATATATATATATATATATACACACACACACACACACACACACACACACACACACACACACATTTTAAAACAAGGGATTCAGCTTTATTCACTGTCAACATCTGGGGAAGAAGTGGAATCCAACCTCCATGAAGTCTTAATGGAATTGTACAGGTTTTTTTTTTTTTTTTTTTTTTTTTTGTGTGTGTATGTGTATGTATGTTCTTCTTGCTACCCCTAATGAAACTACTTTTATGTATAGTCAGTCAGTAAAGAAGAACTTATTAAAGCACCTACTATGAGTCAGGCATTGTGCTAAACATTGTGAAAATAAAGAAGAACAAAAACATAGTCTCTGTTCTCAGAGATCTCATAAACTAATATCGCAGACCACATGTAAAAAAGAAATAATCAAACCTTCGTGAAAATAAAATATATATATATCATAAATTAGAGATAATCAATAGTAGGAACACATTAGCATTAAGGAGGTCCAGGAAGGCAGAAGATGAGGCTTGAAAACCTCTTCAAATACTAAAATTATGAGTCCCAGCAATAAATTGTACAACAGATATTTATTAAGTCCTCAAAGAGAGAGGAGTACCACATCATTTTTCTTGTCTCCTGAGGAACCTGTATGAGGGTCAAGAAACAACAGAGTGGAGCATGGAACAATTGATTGGTTTAAGTTTGGAAAAAGAGTGTGACAAAATTGTATATTGTCACCTTATTTATTTAACTTATATGCAGAGTACATCATGTGAAATGCCAGGCTGGGTGAATCAAAAGCTGGAATTAAGGTTGCTGGGAGAAATATCAACAATCAGATATGCAGACGATACAACTCATGGCAGAATGTGAAGGGAATTAAGAAGTCTTTTGATGAGATTGAAAGAGGAGAAAGTAAAAGCTGGCTTGAAGCTTAACATAAAAATAAAACTAAAATCTTGGCAACTAATCCCATCATTTCCTGGCAAAGAAAGAAGAAATGGAAAGGGTGTTAGATTTTATATTCCTAGGCTCAAAGATCACTTCAGATGGTGATTTGCAGTCATGAAATTAAAAGATTCTTAATCCTTGGAAGGAAGGGTATAGCAAATTTGCATAGCATACTAAAAAGCAAAGATATCATCTTTGCCTACTAAGGTCCATTTAGGCAAAACTATGTTTTTTTTTTTCCCAGTAGCAATTTGTGGCTATAAGGAAAGATGAATGCCCCAGAATCAATGCTTTTGAATTGTAATAATGGAGGAGACTTTTAAGAGTCCCTTGGATACCAAGGAAATCAAATCAGTCATAACTTAAAGAAAATAATTTACTGCAAGGTCAAATACTGAAGCTGAAGTTTAATATTCTGGTCACATAATGAAGAGATGGGACTTTATGGAAAAGATCCTGATGTTGAGAAAGGTGGAATACAAAAAGAAAAGGAAACTGCAGAGGATGAAATGGATAAATAATGTCATGGAAACAATGAACATGAACTTGGACAAATTTCAAGAGATAATGGAGGATAGAAGGGCCTGGCAAGCTATGGTCCACGGGGTTATGAAGAGTTGAACATGATTTAACAGCAACTCAATAAGGCACTGAACTGCAAGCTAGGCTGGATATAAGGCACTCTAATTGTGTTTATACTATTGAGCATGTTCCCTCTACGAAAAGCAGGTTAGCACTTTCTCTGCAATTTATAGTTTTAATAAGTTGCCGAAAACACTGATAAGTTAGATAACCTCCTCAGGATCACAACCAGTAGATGTCAGAGGCAAGACTTGAAGCCAGGAATTTCTAGTAAGTTCTCTACCTACATTGTGCTCCTATCACCTCCAGTAGAGTATAGTCTCCTTGAGGTCAGGGATTATTTCATTTTGGGGGGGGGGTTCTCCCAGCATCCAGCATAGTGCTTTGCATGGAATGGTTGCTTTATAAATACTTGTTAAATTGAATTGCTCACCACATAGCTCCCAGCTTGGCTTGCATGAAGAACTTTTTATTGTTTCTGGCAATCATTCCTGCTCTCCAGTCTTTCAGTTTCTCCTGGCTCTTCACTTTATTAGCTTTATGACCTTTGGAAAGTCATCTCAATAATCAGACTTCTCAGTTTCCTCATCTGTGAAATAGGAATAGCAATACTTCTACTACTTACCTCAAGAATGACTTGAAGAGAGTGTTTAATAAATTGTAAAGATATGATAAAATTGATAATATGATAAAATTAGCTGGCACCTGTCAAATTCATTGTAGGAACCATTTAAAAGATAAGATGCTAGTGGACATTAAAGGCTTAAAGTGTTATCCCTACAAAGTGATATTTCTATTTTAACAGGTCAGAACACATTGATGGATGAGTATACTCTCTTAGTGTGGGTACCCTCTTCAGTGACTCATATGTCACAACCCATCCATGCCCTCTTGTGTGATTTTTGTTTCTGTTGTCCATTAATCCTCCCTAGGGAATCTTCTCAATATGATTGGAACATTTCAGTTGATACTGCAAGCATACTAATGGAGCACAGAGGATAGCTCTTGTCTCTATAACATGACTTACTGGTTTCTGGTCATATATCTCTTTGAAGACATCTCTTCCCCCATTCCTCTCCAGCAATCTTGTTCAATGAATTTTTAAAAATATTCTCATGTTCATCCTTATACCCTTCCCTTGCTCTTTGGGTGATCCTCAATCTCAAACCCCATGACATTTCTGGAAAAACACTGTTGTTAAAAAGATGGACTTTTGTTTCAAGGAGAAACTGGGGGGTAATTAAAACACTATAATTTCTCAAAGGCAATCTAGCTCATTCTTCTTCTCTTCCTGTGCAATTTTGAGTCTTCTAAGTAAATTTATTCATTGTCCATGCAAAATGCCTGTCCAAAATCGAACAGCCTTATGGGTGTGGCTTAGGGAGTAACTAAAGGGGAGATTTTTTTGGGCACAATGGCGGGGAAGTAGAATATATATTTTTGGGGAGAGACAGTGTTTTGTGCCACAGCTTAATACTGCCACCTCTTTCTGAGGAGAGAGATGGAAACAAGGAGGAGAAATTGGTTCATGATATAATAGATAACATTCTATGAAATGACTTGAAAATCTCTAATGATTTTTTGGATTCTTTATTGTAATTCCTTCAGATTACTAATTTGCCATTGACTTCTCTGTCTCTTTGTCTCTGTCTTTGTCTCTCCCTCCCTCTCTCCTTCTTCCTTCCTTCCCTCCCCTCCGCCTCTGTAGTGAGCATGCATGGGCCAAGAATGAGTAATTGCGTATCCAGGCTGCTTTTGTCCTTCCAATAAGTCATAGGTTTGTCATTTAAAATTTTTTTTTTAATAAATGGAACACTGTTTGCTACAAATTTGAGGGTTTTTTTGGTCAAAGAGTTATTTATTCTTCTTTGAAAGGAAATAATTGCTTTCTGTGGTCATTTGTGAGATTTAAGGCAGTTAATTCTGGAGACTTTTTTTAAATAAAGGAGGATTGGGATTGCATTTTTAGTTTTTCTCCTAATAAACTCAGTTTTGCTGGATTTGATTCCTTTTTTAAAGAGAGTAGTCTTGCTTTTTCTTTGGAATTTATTTCTTTACTAATAATGAAATTCAGGGATAATGTCTAAGAGAGAAGGACCTGAGAACACCAGATTAGGAAACAGAAGATTTAGAGTAGCCTGTTACTATCCTTTTAGCTCTAATTTCTTATGTTTTCAGAGAGCTGTCTCCAGCCCATGGAGGATGTGAAGATCTGAAGTGGTTATTTAAGGGGAAAAAATAAAAGGAAGGCTGAGAAACAACTATTTCCAGAGAAAACTGCTAACTGATTAAGTTGTATGAATCAATTAACGTTTATTAAGCACTAGGTTTTAGAAACATAAAGGCAGAAGTGAAACTGTTCCTGACCTCAAGGAGTGTACATTCTATTGGAAGATACAGGGAGGAACAATCTATATTTATATCATCTATATCTATATCCACACACACATATATACATGAATGTGTGTATGATATGTGTATATATATATATATATATATATATATATATATATATATATATATATACCATACATAGAAATATTTGCAATGTGCATGTACATGCAATGTACATTAACAGTACATGCATAGGTGTGCAATGTATAATCTATACATATATGTACAAGTATATAATGTATACATACCTATGCATATACATAGAAAGTTATTGTTTTTGTCCTTTCTTTTAGAAAAGGACCATGACATTAGAGAGATGATGTCATGGCATACAAGTGAATTGGATTTAAATGAGGGAAGATCACTTGCCTCACTTATCCCTCTAGAGTCATCTGAGGCCAGTGGCCAGATATAGATCAAGATGACTGAAGATGGTCCTGAATGAAATGGGAGACTTTGGGCTTTTTAAGTTAAGTTCCTCAATAGGTCTCAGTTTGACTGAGGCAGCACCCATCTGCTAATTAAGGGTAGGTGGCAAATGAAGCAAAGAATCTCCTCTTTCACTTAGTCTCCCCATCCTCCAAATCTAAATAAATAAATGAATGAATCTGGGAAGGGAAGAGTCTCAGGGTTTCTAGTTAAAGCAGAAATGACTGCTATTTACATTCAATCTGAGTCAGTCAGTCAGGACCCAAATAATGACTAAATGGGACTTGGCCTGGGATCTATTGCTGGTCAATGAAAATCATATTGGTTTTGGTTTAAGGTCTGGTCTTTAAGATATAAATTTTATCCAGTAAATCCCAAGGTATATCTTGTGTGATGTGTGTGTGTCTAATATGCATACACACATTACATATGTGTCATCCACATATACATTCTAGAGTGTAATGTCTGTAGCTAAAGATCACACTCTAGAACATGTTTTCTTTCTGTTCACATATACATTCATGTATGTATATGCAGTGTGTGTGTGTGTATGTGCAAGTCTATAATGTACATATATAGGTGCACACATGCAATATTTATATATGTTCACTATAGAGATATACACATATATGTATATTTCTATATGTACATATGTGTATATACACATATTTTTTTAGCCAGGAACAACATATCTTAACAAAGAGTTTGAAGGACATTTGACTATTATTATTTTAAATTGTGAAAAATCATTCCATCTAGGCAGTACTTCCTCTTGCGTGTGCTCTGGAGGGCCTCCCAGTTATTGTCATCATGATGCATCCCCCATCCTGTTTCCTTCTCTGAGGACATTCTTAGCCCACAGTGATTAAAGTCCTTTCTTGAATGGATGGAAATAATTGTCATTTAAGTGAGCACAGAGATAAAACCACTTTTGATCTTGTTTTCAGTTCAACACTTGAAAAGATTAGAATGAATTCAAAAGCTATTTTGAAAATGAATTATTTTAGGAAGGGGAGGTTAAATAGGGGATGGCGTATAAGTTTTTTCTTTATTTCTACATATAGTCAATTTGAGCATTCTTTCATTTCTTCCTTCTCCATCCCTCCCTCCCTCTCTCCTTCTCTCCCCTCCTCTCTCTGTCTCTGTCTCTCTTTATCTCTCTCTCTCTCTGTTTCTGTCTCTCTTTATCTGTCTCTTTCTCTCTCCCTCCCTCATTCTTATCTTTTAAAGGGCTACCATTGACTCTTGCACTGATCATCCCCATCTAGATTGAACTCCCTTTTTATCTCTGCATTATGTGGATTTTCTTTTCTTTCAAGTGCAACTTTACACATGAAATCTTTCTTGATCACTACTGCCTTCCCTCTAAAAACACCTTTTATTCAACAACTTTGTATTAATTTGAATGTATACTTTGTTTCTATGTTTGCTCTATATTTATCTATACAATATACACAATATATACATATGTATAAATGCATACACACATGTATACTTGTCTTCCCCATTAAAATTTAAACTACTTCTGAATAGCAATTCTTTCATCCTTTTTATTTGATTCCTAGAGCTGAATAGTGCCTGGCACATAATAGATGCTTAATAAATGCATGCTGAATGATTAAAAAAGGGCTGCAGCATCTGCAAAAATAATTGTTAGGTTGATCCTCTAAGTGGGTTGCTTCTTTGGTTGGTGGAACTGGGGGCCCAGACTTGGTTCTTGGACATTGGGTCCTTTAAGGGACAAGGAGAGGTAATGGTTGAGGTGGACATTTGACTCATCTGACACGTGCTACTTCTTGTCTCTTCCTCTTGAAATCTTGTTACTGTAGTTAGGCGGACTTCCCTGCTTCAACTGTGGCAGTAATGGATGGTGATGGTGGTGATGGCGATTGTGGTCTTCTTCACAGAATTTGCTCCCCTGAATGATGACCCTGGAGGCCAGTCCAGAAACAGGATTGCTGGTTCTAGAAGTTGCTGCTCTTCTCTGCTCTAGCCTAACTATATACTACCCTATTTTCCCTCTGAGTCATGCTCATAAAATTCTCTATACCTAAAAAGCTCTCAATGCCTTGCATATACTAGGTGATATAAAGGATGTAAAGATGAGTAATAAACGGCCCTTTGGGAGTCAACATGATACAATGGAAAGAGTTAGATCACTTAGAAATAAATTCTGCCTCTGACACTTAGTATCTGTTTAATATTGGTCAAATCATTTAATCTTTATGCACTTCAGCTCACTTTTCTATAAAAGAAGAGAATGAGATTAAATGGTCTTTAAGATGCCTTCAAGTTCTAAAGTTATAATCTTATGGCTTGGGTTTAAATCCTACATAGTCCACTCATTGTCTATGTGACCTTGATCAAATAATATGACTTCCTCATCTGTAAACAGCGGGACTTGATGATTTCTAACTAAGATTCTTCTCTATTCTAAATCTAAGAGCCTGTAACTTTGCCCTTGGGAGATTACAGTCTGATAGAGGAAGTAAAATTTGTATAAATATGATAAATAGAATGTAAATCCCCATGAGGGCAAGAGCTATTTTTCACTTTTTTATTGTTATCAAAAACACCTAGAATAGTTGCACGTACATTTTAAGTGTTCAATACATCAGAACATAAAAGAGGCACAAATTCCTATAAAAATATAAAGGAGAGATCTTTCTTTTCTGTCTTGGGGTTTAGAAGCCTTTTACTTGAAAGAGATATACAGGTAAATAAAGCCTTCCTTCCAGGCAGAAGGAAAAAAGGAGATAAAAAAAGTTTAATGTGAGTTCAGGGTATGACAAGGTTATCATATTTGCCAAGAGCAAGGAATTTGTGAAGAGGAGTAATAATTAGGTTGTGGATAACTTTGAATGCCAAATGAAATACCTTATTCAGTAGGCAGTAGGATACCATATTTGTGAGAGATGAAGAAGAGGGAAAAGAGAGGAAAGGAAAAATGAAAGAATTCAGCCTATTTCATCAGATGTGGCTAATGATGGAAAGAGAATGGTCTCAATGAACATCTACATGGTAAAGTGGATAGAATGATTGGTTTTGAGTCAAGAAGGCCCAATTTAAGCCCTGCCACAGATACTTCCTAGTTGTGTGACCCTTAGCAAGAAATGGAAGAACTTAATCTTAGTTTCCTCATCTATAAAATATGGATAATAATAGCACCTACCTTCCACAGTTACCGTGGGGACCAAATTAGGTAATTTTTGCAAAGCACTTAGCAAATCTTAAAGTGCTACAGAAGTACAACTTCCTCCTCCTCCTTCTCATTTTCTTCCTTCTTTTCTTTCTCACCCAATTCCTATTATGAATATGTAAAAACTTATTGTAGAATAAAGCTGGGCTTCATCTGCTTCCAGGATCTTCCCATAGGCCTCTTCTCTTTTCTCTCCCTTGGTGACTTCTTTTAGAGCCATAGCCTCAATGACCAACTTTATTCAAATATAACTCTCAAACCCCTATTCCTATCCAAAACTTATAATGTCTAGAATTCTAGTTTCAAATCTCCAAGTGTTTATTTGATAATTCCCCTAGTGTGGTTTTTGTTCAGCTTTCCAAAACTGAGCCTATCATTTCTGTCACCTCCTCCCAATCAAAACAGCTTTCTAATTTCTCTAGTTGTCTTGATAAGGACACCCCAGTCACTCAGATTGATAACTTTGAACTCAGAATTGCAAAATTTTAGAGTTGGGGCAGCTAGATGGACCAGTGAATAGAGTATCCAGTTAGTCTAACCTGTACCCAAATAGAGTTCCTACTCTAATCATTCTCAGCCTGCATATGAAGACTTCCAGGGAAGTCTACATCTCCTCTTGAGGAATCTCATTCTATTTTTGAACAGCTCAAATTAACATTTTTCTGACTAAATTTTCCTCTTTGCAATTTTCGACCATTACCCTTGGTTCTGCTCTTTGGGATCAAAGGGATCAAATGTAATCCTTCTTTTACATGATGACTTTTAAAATATAGCCTCCCCTTTCCTTAATCTTCTTTGGGGTTAAAGATCGTAGAATCGGAAAAAACCTTGAGGTCAACTAGTCCAATCCATAACTGCACAAGGATTGTCTATACAACACTCCCAACAAATCATTCTCCATCCTTTATTTGTAGACCTCTCTAAGATGTAACAAGCATGGTAGCATGGAAAAGATGTCTAATATTGAGTGAGAGCATCTGGTTATATCTGCTGTCTCTGCCATTTAGTACTTAATTACCTTTGAGCAAATCACTTAACTTTTTCAGTTTCTGTTATTAGAATTAGGGTTCCAATCTAGATCCTTGCTCAACAAATCTAATTTGGTACTATGCTGCCTCTCATGAATAGTGTTTTTCAATTATAAAGTACTTTGTTCAGTCATCTGATCCTTATAACAAGCTGTGATGTAGGCAGTGAAAGTATTTTCCTTATTTTGTTGATAAGGAAACTGTTTCAGAGTATAGTCATATACTCAATAATAATAATAATAATAATATTAAAAGCTAATTTGACTAATGAATGCTTTAAGATTTGCAAAGCAGTCTACATTTTGTCTCCTTTGATACTCACAGCAATCCTTTGAAGTGGATGCTATTGTTATTTTCATTTTACAGGTAAAGAAACAGGCTGCTAGAAGGTGTGACTTTTTGAGGGAGACATAACTAGGAAGTGTCCAAAGCTGGATTTGAATTCTCAGCTCTAGGACCAGAATGTTATCCACTATGCCATCAGCTACCTTTGAAAAAACCAAATGACTTGCCCAGTGTCTGTCAGTTATTGAGGCATGATTTGAACTCAAAGTGCACAAGTGTAGCAAATTACAGAACCAAGCCTTAAACATAAATCTTTCTATCCCTACTACAATACCTTTTCTATTTCAGTATGTTCTCCCTCACATTATATATGTCTTATTTTTAATCTTAATTTGTAAAATGGTATTTTCCAAATACATGTAAAGACAGTTTTTAACATTAATTAAAAAAAAATTTGAGTTCCAAATTCTTCCCCTCTTTCCCTCCCTAAGGAGGGAATATCTATCCCTCAAATATCTATATTTGATATAGATTATATATGTGCAATCATATAAAACTTATTTCTATGTTAGTCACATTGTGAAAGAAAAGACAGTGTATCTCTTATTTTATAGAAAAGTGAGCTAACTCACTTAATAAGTGAACTAAATAAGGTTTTTTTTTTTTTTGGTATCACACAGCAAGCCACTGAAAGCATGTGAAGAAAAAAATGAGAAATGGAGAAACCTAGGTCAATAAGATTCTGGCTTATAATGGAAGAAGTTAAATGTAGAAGCTGTAGTGACTTGATATCAAATTCTCTCAGACTATGCAACTATCATTGCTATTTGCTCTGATCTAAGGCATGAGCCAGCTGGACTTGGTATATTCTGAAAAACGAGCTAATAGCAGAGCTGAACTGCCTTGGACTTTTGGGGGAGGATAGGCCACATGGTGAAAAGGATATAGTTTCTCAAAAGGTTTTTGGGCCAGATCAGCTATACATTCCCACTCAGAGTGAGGAACTGTCATTTTAGCTAATTAGATTTGTCAATCTTTCCAGAATTATTGTGCTTTGGTTTTATCTTTATTTCTTGGCATAAGAAATGAAACACCAAAAAGGAGGATAACTCTCTGGCAACATCTTGGTAATAAGGGAACGAGACAGTCCTAATGAGAGTGTCTCCCCATCTCCATTGCTGTCCATGATTCCAGTTCTGCCCAATAGGAGCCAGTCAAACCACTGTACCATCTTATGCATCCCAATGAACTTTCAGACTAGGGCCTTCCTTATTATGACTAACACCATTCAGAAGTCCAATTTAGTTCTATTGGTCTGTTACATTCCTTATAATATACTTCTGCTCTGATTGCATATTTCTAGGAAGAGGTTTTAACCTAAGCACATCATTATTTTCTCATTCATTTTTCTGATGACTTTTTATTTACTGCACAATGATGATGAAGTGGATGCTTAAAAGAGATTATAAAAGGGAACAAAAGAATAAATTTACAGAAGTACCATAATCGATGTAGCCCAAGAGATCCAGGAAATGTTTAAATCAGTGAGGGCCAGTTTACATGTCAGACTGGTATTTCCAAATCCCAGTCCCTCTTCTGCAACATATCATAATTGAAAGATGCCCAAACAGATGTTTTCTGTTATATGGTTTCAGTTCCAAAGTTTTTTTCATGTGAAGCTCATAGACAAATAATCCCCTAAGAACTACATGGGCCAATAATGTTAATGTTTGTTATTGAATGTGAAAATATTTTGAGTTGCTTGAGTGAGATTCATTTTGTTTCTAAACAGGTTTTTTTTTTAAAAATTGAATTCTCTCTCTCTCTCTCTCTTTTTTGACTTTACAGATGTCATAAATTCTCTTGCCTCTACTAAAAGGTTTTTTTTTTGCTTGCTCTAGAAAATTCTACCTATTCCTCACTATGACTTAGAAGAATAGAATTGCTATAACGACTCCTATGTTTGAACCAACATATACCACCCAAATGGCCTATGCATGCAAACTCTTAAGAAAATAGTGAGGTGGTCTCCAACAGGTACTCAGGTACATTTTCCATTAACATCACAATATGTTCCCAGGTTAATAGAAGTACAGCTGGAATAATCCTAGAAATCCAGTTTTTCCATTTTAAGGAGATAAAACTCAGACTCAGAGGAGTTAAATAATTTTTACCAAGCTTCACAGGGGTAGTAAGTAGCTGAAACAGTTTAAATCCAGAACTAGTGACTCCAAATTTAGGTTGCTCTTTCTAATATATTATACCTGCTACTTTCTGTTTGATTGCCCCCAAAGGGGAGTATTTCAAGAAAAAAAGGTATATAGCTTGCTCCCATCATAAGACTGGAAAAAACATTATCTAGCAAGATTTTCTACTTAATTTTTTCCCCTCAAACCTCAAATCTTCTTGCTTGAAAATCATTACTCTAATATTGAAGCTCATCTTGAATAACAGTTTGGAACACATGATCACTCTTCTCTAGAGATCTTATGCTTAACTCCAAAAAATAAAAAGAGAGAGGATCCTTTCCATATAAGAGAGCCTAAGCAACAATCCTGGTGTGTACAGGACCCCTGAACACAGCAGAACAGACACATACAAACACTGCCAACTAAGCCACACATATGTGGAATTGGGAAAGAATGTAAGGTTTTCTGCTCCAAAGCACACAAACTTCAACTGAGCGAAAGGAAAATCTTGTTGGCCCTGAGTGGAATTAAGAAGCACATTTTTCATAGTAAAGCCAGTAGAGGACAACATAATCACAAACATCGGGTCAGACCCGGTGGGGAGAAGCCAATAACTTGAGCGTGATGGAAGTTCAATAGAGACTTGTAAAGAGAACCATTAAAATGTAGAAGAGACAGGGAGGAAAGTTGCACAGTTAAACTTATACATCTTCAGCCTCTTCTGTCTACTTCTCTCTTCCCCTGTTCTTAGGAAAGGGTCTATTGTCATTCATTTGCAACCTATTGAAAATTTAATTTTCTTCTCTCAGGGATGCTTCTATTTACATATTAAATTCTATTTCTGTTGAGGGAAATTAAAGGAAAAGGAACAAACATTTATCTAGTACTTAACATGTTCTAGAAACTGTGGTAAGCATTTTCCCCAAGTATTATTTCATTTGATCCTCACAACAAACTATCTGGGAGATAGGTGCTAGTATTATTCCTATTTTTACAGATAAGGAAACTAAGGCAGAAAGAAGTTAAGTGAACTATCTGTGATGATGTCCAAGTAAGTGTCCAAGGCTAGGTTTGAACTTTGGTCGCCAGGTAATGCAGTGGGTAGAGTACTGGGCCTGCATCAGGAATAATTTTCATTTAACTCAGTTTGCCTCAGTTTCCTTATCTTTACAATGATCTGAGGAAGGAAGTGGTAAACTGTTGCAGTATTTTTGCCTAGAAAGCCCAAATGGGATCACAAAGAATTGGATATGACTAAACAGCAACTATCATTTTTTTACCTTGGAAGAAATAGAGAACCAATACAGTTTCATGAACATGGGAGTGACATATATATGTAATTACCCATCTTACATGTGTGTGTACACAAAAATGAATGTTATGTGTCTAAATGATATATAATCATGTATGATTATATATATGTATATGTCTCTATACAGGTGTGTATATATGTATATATATATAGTTGAAGGTGAAAGGTAAGAAAGATTTGAATTAGAACGATAGAATTTGAGTAAAGAGAAGAGGATGAGTGTAAGAGCTGTTAAGGAGGTAGAATTGACAGAACTTGACAGCCGATTGGAGGATAGGAATGAGGGTCAAGGCAGATTATAGAGCAAGCTTGAAGTCGACTCTTTCCTTGTTCTCCTTCCCAACCTTTAATCAACTGCCAAGTCTTATAGACTCTACCTCCTCAACATTGCTCATACTCATCCACTTCTCTTCACCCAGATTGCCACCATCTCAGTTCAGGCCTTCTCTCCAGGATTTTATAATAACCTCCTAATTATTTTCTCTGCCTCTAGTCTCTCCCCTCTCCAATCCATTTTTTTTCCCCTGAGGCAATTGGGGTTAAGTGATTTGCCCAGGGTCACACAGCTAGGAAATAGTGTTGGTGCTCTATCCAGCTGCCCTATCCAATCCAATCTATATACCACTACCAAAATAATCTTCCCAAGGCACAAATATGGCCATCCTGTTGCTTAATTTAAAGAAAAAAAATTCATTAGCTTCTGATGGGAAAAAATGATTTTAGTTTAATATTTATGACTTTCCATTATCTGGCTCCTACCTAACATTCCAGTCTCATTTCATATTATTCTCCTTTACAAATGTCACAGTCCAATTGAAATGAACTATAAGTATTTTCTGCCTTCTTCCACTTCTCTGATTTCAGAAAGGTCCCATGCCCGGAATGTACATATTTCAGGATTTTTATCATTCTTAAAGGCATATATACAACTTCTTTATGAAGCCTTTCCTGATCTTCCTAAGGCAGTTTTTTAAATTGTACTAAATTAGTTTTGTTTGGATTTCTCCTTTGCCCAAACCATTTCCTTCTTTGTATTATATATATGTAGGGTGATATAGGGGGTGTAATAGATAAGTATCAGCCAGGGAGTCAGGGAGATGAATTCAAATTTGGTCTCAGAAACTAACTGTATAATCCTAAGCAAGTTTGCCTCAGTTTTCTCATCTGTAAAATGGAAATAATGATGGTGCCAATTTCCCTGGATTGTTGGGAAGATCAAATAAGATAATATTTGTAAAGCACTTAGCTCAATGCCTGGCACATAGTAGGCACTATATAAGTTTGTAATTATCATGATTATTATTATTATTTATGTGAGTGCCCTATGCTTCTTTGTAGAATATAAATTTCTTTGAAACATGCTATATGACAAGTGTTTTTCTAGTTCAGTGCTTCCATAGAAAGTTTTAGTACAGATAAGGGAATAGATCTATTGAAATATTTTCCTTGGGCTTAGAGGATGGAACTAGATGAAAGTTGCAACAGGACATATTTAGTGTCAATATATTTTTGTTGTTGTTTAGTCATTTTTCAGTTGGATTCTTCATGATCCCATTCAAGTTTTTCTTGGCAAAGATTCTGCAGTGGCTTGTCATTTTCTTCTCCAAACCTTTTTTACAGACAAGGAAACTGGAGCAAACAGGGTAAAGTGACTTGCCTGAGGGTCACCCAGCTAGTTAAGTGTCTGAAGCCAGATTTGAACTCAGGAAGAAGAGTCTATTGTGATCTCATTATTTAGGCAATATATTTAGGAAATATTTAAGATCAACATACAGAAAAACACCTTAATTTTTTTTTAACTTTTAAATAACTTTTTATTGACAGAACCCATGCCAGGGTAATTTTTTACAGCATTATCCCTTGCATTCACTTCTGTTCTGATTTTTCCCTTCCCTCCCTCCACCCCCTCCCCGAGATGGCAAGCAGTCCTTTACATGTTGAATAGGTTACAGTATATCCTAGATACAATATATGTGTGCAGAACCAAACAGTTTTCTTGTTGCACAGGGAGAATTGAATTCAGAAGGTATAAATAACCCGAGAAGAAAAACAAAAATGCAAACAATTTATATTCATTTCCCAGTGTTCTTTCTTTGGGTGTAGCTGCTTCTGTCCATCCTTGATCAATTGAAAATGAATTAGCTCTCTTTATCGAAGAGATCCACTTCCATCAGAATACATCCTCAAACAGTATCATTGTTGAGGTATATAATGATCTCCTGGTTCTGCTCATTTCACTCAGCATCAGTTCATGTAAGTCTCGCCAGTCCTCTCTGTATTCATCCTGCTGGTCATTCCTTACAGAACAATAATATTCCATAACGTTCATATATCACCATGTACTCAACCATTCTCCAATTGATGGGCATCCATTCATTTTCCAGCTTCTAGCCACTACAAACAGGGCTGCCACAAACATTTTGGTACATACAGGTCCCTTTCCCTTCTTTATTATCTCTTTGGGATATAAGCCCAGTAGAAACACTGCTGGATCAAAGGGTATGCACAGTTTGGTAACTTTTTGAGCATAGTTCCAAATTGCTCTCCAGAATGGCTGGGATGAAAACACCTTAATGTTAAGGGATGTTTGAAAGCTGAATGGATTGTGTAGTGGTGGATATAGTGTGTTTTCTGATAATGAAAGCTTTCATCTTGATAGAGGATAGTTGCTTCTCAGGGATATTGTCAAGAATCATAGAAGGAACCTCAGGAATGATGGGCTTTGGCCCTTTCATTTTGATAGATGTGTAAACTGAGGATCAGAGAGCTTCAGTGATTTGTCCAGTATCACACAGGTTATATGGTTCATTGGTGTTCATCTTCAGAGGAGGACACTGAAGTAAAAAAAGCTTCTATGCCAAAGAGCTCACTGCTCAAAGAGAATTTATAGAAAAACTCAAAAAAGAATTTAAAAATCAAATGACAGATATTGAGGAAAATTTTTTTAAAAAAAAATCCAAGAAAAACAAGATTATGAAATAAAAGTTAATCAACTAGAAAAGGAGATACAGAATCTCAAAGATGAAAATAACTCTTTGAAAACTAGAATTGGGCAAAGGGAAGCCAGGGAGGCTATGAAAGACCAAGAAATAACAAAACAGATTGTAATGAAAAAAATAGAACAGAATGTGAAACATCTTATAAGAAAAACAACAGATGTGGAGAGCAGATCAAGAAGAAAAAAATATAAGAATCATTGGACTGCCTGAAATTTATGACCAAAAGAAAAGAACCGTGGCACAATAATGCACAAAATAATCCAAGAAAATTGTCCTGGAATTATAAAATATGAGGGAAAGTAGAAGTAGGAAAAAATCCATCTATCACTCCATCAAAGAGATCCTTTATGGAGAACACATAGGGATATTATTACCAAATTTCAAAACCCCTAGAACAAAGAGAAAATTTTGCAAGAAATAAGGAAAAAAATAAAAAATGCTGGAGCTACAATTAGAATTGTTCAGGACTTATCAGCAATCACAATAAAAGATCACAGATCCTGGAATCATATATACTGGCAATCAAAAGAACTAGGCTTGTAACCAAAAATATCACATCCAGAAAAATTATCTATATTATTGAATAGAAAAAATGGACCTTCAACAAACTTGCAGATTTTCAGGACTTTCTATCAATCAAACCCCGAACTTAATAGAAAATGTAACATATAAGAGCCAATATCAAAAATCAATTTCAAGGAACTCAATATGGACAAATTTTAGATAGGTCAAAAGAAGGATTAGAGCAGAATTAAGGTAGAAATAGTAATCATGTTATACAAATGGGATGCAGAGGAAGAATAGACACAGAGGCATTAGCAATAATAAATTCTTTATCATGCTATAATTAAAGTACTATGTCATAGAAATAAATTATACTGGAGATTGTGGGAAATACAACTCTCCTAGATGGGTAGGATTTTACCATTACATTGACTCAACCAGACCTGCCCTCTGTGGGCAGTACTCATAATCCAAACTTTTTTCCTCCTATTCTTTCAGGGTCTTATTCTGTGCTAAATGTGAGCTATCTAATCTGATATCAATTTTGGCAAATATGTTAACATAAATACACTGTGTCTCAAAAGTCTTTTTTTTTTTTTTTTTTTGCAGTTTCAGGGTAGTACAACTAACACAATTTAAGTTATTAAAGATTGAAACTAAGATAAAATTTTAAAGACATCCTGAATAATAAGAATATATTTTCTACAAGTGCATAAAGAAATAATTATCCATCTATGTAAAAACAAAGAAAAAAACCCTTTAAAATGACTGGTCTTAGAGAACCACCAGATAATGGTTATTTCCCTCTTAGCTGCAAAGTACCTTTCTCATCTTGAGAATGTTATATTTCTGTCTCTGACTTTTATTTATAACAAGTAGTCTCCCAGGATGCAAAACAGTAATAAATAGGAAAGCAAAGCCTTGGCTGCTTTATAAACTGACCATTCCAATTGAAAGAAGTTAATAGGCAGGCAATTTATAGAGAAGTTAAAAGCAGACGATTTTATAAAAGACTTTTCCAAGGGAAGGTTCAATCATGAGAGAAGTTGATTGTTCTATTCCCTCCTCTCCACCCTGCTATGAACACTATTCCAGGAATGGATTCTATTTCCAGCCAGCAATTTAATCAAGTAGCTAATAGAGCTTTGTGTTGGGTACTGAATCTTACTCACTAAAATAAATACAGTTCTTTATCACTCTGTTAGCAATGGTAGTAGAGGTGGGGGGTAGAGGGTGGTGTGGTGAAGCCATGGGAGTGATGATTACTACATTGTGACTATTAAGCCCATGGACTGTTCTAGCTGAATACAAACAACCATATTTATCAAAAATGGTTATAAGTTGAGAATACAATACTTAACAATAACCCTAATGATACAAACACACAACTACTACTTCCAGGGGGCTGTAGCTTTTCAAGACATCCACTGAGTTTAGTCAACAACTGGTGTGTGTGTGTGTGTGTGTGTGTGTGTACAGATAAAGGAAGAGAAAAAAAGAAAGGAAGAGAGGAAGAAAGAAAGAAAAGGATAAAAGAAGAAAAGAGAAAAGAGAGATGCTTAGAGAGAAGGGAGGGAGGGAAGAAGAGAGGGAGGGAGGGAGGGAGAGAGAGAGAGAGAAGAGAGAGAGAGAGAGAGAGAGAGAGAGAGAGAGAGAAGAAAGAAATGGAATTGGCAGGGGATCAAAGAGACTATAGCCAGGCTACTGTTTTTCTATCAGAAAAGAGAGATAGAAAAAGAAAAAAAAGAAATAAAGTCCTATTTGCATCTTTCTTATATACATCTTCCTATTTCTGTTTCTGCAAAGTATCAATTAATTTATCTCTTTCTAGAGTTATAATCTGCTCTTTAGTTTATTCTAAGCATTGGAGACAAAAATCACCCCTGTATTCAAAGTTTCAGGCTAACAGGTGCTATTGAAAGCAATTTCTTGGACACTTCTAAAGCAAAAAGTTACATTTGAGAAAAGAAGCTTAAGTATCTTTTTTTTTTCTTCACATTTCAAAGCCTGCTATTGATGAGGTTCAGCTCCCCATCAATTCCCTGTCAGGGAGCCAAAAATGATGAGGTTTTGCGCAGGGCAGGGAACCCCCTTCTGATTGGCACAGGTTCTTCGTAAATGAATTTATGAACCTGAAAAGTTAAATTGGCAAAAGAAGTTTATTATTAGAACTGAGAAGTCAGCTTCCTTAGTGGCAAGGTTCCAATAGAGAAGTAAAGATCTAGCAGAGAAATCCTCCAGTAGAGAAATTTTCTAGCAGAGAAATCCTGACAAAGAGGTGAATAGGGTCCTGTTAGGGCAATAGGTCAAAGAGATAAAGAGGGAGTAATGCTGAAAGAGATTGTCTTTTCAGCAGGCAGAGAGGTTCCTTGGCATGATTAGGTTCTCTGCAAAGAGTTGCACTGAAGGAAGCTTGTTTTATGGGTAGTTCTTGGTGGGGGCTGGAAACAATTTAAGTTGAAATCAGAATAGAGAATCTTGGAATTTAATGAGTGTCCCTGAACTACTCTCCAACTCAATAGAATTGGATAGAAATCTTGATCTCTAGCTTGGGCTAAGTAGGAGTGGTCTTGGACACAACTAGTCCCACCCAGATAACAGAATGAAACCACTTTATCTTGATTCCCTGGAGTGAGCTTCTCTGAGGGAGTTTCCCAAGTTTTCCCCCCAAAATTTGAGTGAGACAGTGAGAGAGAGTTTCGGGCTCCCCTTATCACTATGTTCCAACTCCTTTATGAAGCTTTCTCTGCCTTCCATCTCCTGTTGTGCCACAACTTGTCTGATTTCCAGGATTTGTAGGGAAGTATTAAAATGGTCCTTCACTCTGACCATCTGACCCCATACAATCTATCAGATTGTACTTCTCTGTAGCCCTGTAGCCAATATCCTAGGGGAAAAGGAGTGGTGCCTTATACTCAGTGATAAACATTCTCACATCTGTTTATCCATCCAAAGATTCTGAATTGCTGCAAGTCATCATCCAAATCTCATCAACCCCTTCCAACACCCAGTTTTTTATTTCCATCTCCCTCAATCTCCCACCCCAAAGTTCCAACCCAATGCCACCTATCTTCCACTTTGCCCTCTAAAATGTCTAGGTCACAAACTTCCCTTCATCCTAAATCTTTTCTTATCCTACTCTTTCCATCTTCTAGCTATCACTGAAACCTAGGTCCTTGCAGGTGATAGACCTCTCTGGGCACCCTTTCCAGTACTAGTTGCACCTTAACTCATTCCCCTTGACTTACCAGTAGAGGTGGGGGAGTAGTTCCTCAATGCCATTTTCAGTTTCTCCTGCTATATTGAACTTCTCCTTTGAAAGTCATACAATTCATATCCATCACCCATTGGAAATCCTAATAGCTGCTGCCTACAGATTCCAGGTCATCCCCCTTTCTTTCTCAATGAGTTTGGTACCTGGTTCACAATTTTTCTCTCTTTCTTAACTCTCACTCTCATATGTGGAAACTTCAACATATATGTTGACTTTCTTTTAAATGTCATAACAATTCAGTTCCTCAATCCATTTTCCATTACTTACTTATCCCACCTCAGCCATACAAAAAAATGGTCATACTCTTGAACTTGTCTTCACCCACAAATATAATACCTCTATGTTCAAGAATTCTGAAACCCCTTATCTGACCATAATCAATTAGTCTTCGATCTCTCTATCTGCCTTCCTTTATAAAAAATAATCTCAAACCCTCAGTTTGCTCCTAGACACTAGTCACAGTCTTTTCCCCCCATCTTGACTCCTTGAAGAACCAGTTCAACTCTACACTGTTTAGAGTTGCTTGTCCTTCTTATATCACCAATTACTACCTACCAAGTCCTCATTGCTTCTAGAAAATGCAACCACACCTCCCTTATCAAGCTATTATCCCACTTTCCACAGCAGCTCCTCCAAATCTTCTTATATCTCCTTAAACAACCATGACTCCTCTCCCCCCTCCTCTCTCAGTTGAGAACTTTATCTCATATTTTACAGAAAATATTGAGGTCATTCATTGGGAGCTCTCTTTTGTCTCTCTTCTGCATCTCACATTATTCAAATGCCTTTTGCCATTATCTCCTCCTTCTCCCGTGTCTCATGAAAAGGATACTCCTTATCAAGACTAACTCCTCTATCTAAGCAAGTGCTCCCATTCCATCCCATTTCCTCCAACAGAGTGCTTCTTCCATCATCCAAATTCTATCACTTAGTTTCCATCTCTACCTGTCTATTGACTCATTCCCTATAGTCTATAAACATGACCATGTCACTTTTATCCTCAACCCTTGTTTGATCATTCTGTCCCTGCTAATTGTTGTTCTTACATCTCTTCTGCTAAGCTCCTTGAAAAGGATATCTACAAAAGGTGCCTCCACTTTCTCTCCTCTCAATTTTTTCTTCTCTCATAATCTGGCTTCTGACCTCTTCATTCCACCAAAATGGCTCTCTCTAAAGTTAACAGTGATCTCTTAATTGTCAAATCCAATGTCCTTTTCTGTTCCTCATTCTTCTCAACTTCTCAGCAATCTGACAGTGATGATCAACAATCTTTTCTCTCTACATTTTTGGAATGTCATTTTCTCCTGGGTCACTTCCTACCCATCTAATACTTCTCAATCTCCTTTTTTGGATCCTCATCCATATGATGCCCTCCAACCACGGATGTGCTACCGAATTCTATAGTGGGTTCTCTTTTCTTTTCCCTCATCTTACTTGGTGATCTCATCAAGAGATGAAGTCCTCATCAGAGATGGGTCTTCATCAGGACCCATGTATTTAATTATCATCTCTATGCCAAATGACTCCATTCTCCCTATTCTGTCCTAATCTCTCTGCTGATCTTCAATCCTCCCTCTCCAACTGCCTTTCAAATATCTCAAACTAGATGTCTGATCTCAAACTTTTAGGCTCAACATAGTCAATGGAAATCATTATCTTTCTCCCTAAATCCTCCTCCACTCTTATCTCCCCTTATTTTCTTATATGTATTTTTTTTTTTTGCTGAGGCAATTGCCCAGGGTCACACAGTCAGGAAGTGTTAAGTGTCTGAGGTCAAATTTAAACTCAGTTCCTCCTGACTTCAGGACTGGTGCTCTATCTACTGCACCACATAGCTGCCTCTTCTCCCCTTATTAATGGAGAAAGCAGCACCATCTTCCCAAGTGCTTAGACTAGCAGCCTAAGTGTCATCTTCAATTTTGGATTATCTCTTACCCTGTTCCCCTTCTCGATTCCCAATCATTTGCCAACTTCACCTTTGCAATATCTCTCAAAATGCCTTCTCTGCTCTGACACTGCCACTATTTTGATGCAGGACTATTGTAATAGCCTGTTGATGGGACTGCTTGCCTTAAATCTTTCCCTCTCCAATCCATCTTCCATTCAGCCGCCAAAATGATTTTCCTGAAATGCAGGTCTAATCATATCACCCTCCTCTCCCCCAACTCAATAAATTCCCATGAATCTTCATTGTCTTCAGGATAAAATACAAAACAGTCTGTTTCATATTTAAAGCCCTTCATAATCTAGCCCTTTCTTATTTTTCCATTCTTACACTTTACTCCTCACCAAATATTCTTCATTCAGTTCTGACCTCCTGGCTGTTTCATAAACAAGACATGCATCTCAAGGTATCATCTTGGCCATCTTCTCTGGTTGACTTCTGTATCTGGAAGACTCTCCTTTCTATCTCCTTTCCTGGATTCTCATAAGCCCCAACTAAAAACCTGTCTTTTATAGGTAATAGATATTTAATTCTAGTACCTTGCCTCTTAATTATTTTCTATTTATCCCATATATAGCTTGAGTGTACATACTTACATACTTATTTTCTTCTGTTAGATTGTAAGGTACTTGAGGATAAGAACTGTCTTTTGCATCTTTTTGTATTCCCAGCACTAGCACAGTGCCTGGCATATAATAGGTCCTCAATAAATGTTTATTGATTAATTGTCTGACTCTAGTCAAAGCTGACCTTTCTCTTCTCTGGACTTCTACTGTGCTATGAGTCAGAATCATAAAGTTCAATACTTAATTATCCTCTCAATATTTCACATATATTATTCCCTTAGTTTCTGCTCCCTAAGCATGAAGTCTTTCCAAAACTCTGTCCTTGGCTCTCTTCTCTTCTATATTCTTTCCTTTGGTGATCTCATTTACTCCCGAGGCTTCAATAATCAAATCTGTGATTTATACATCCATCTGTTCTCTCCTCTGAGTTTCAGTTCTACATTTCCATGTGTCTCCTGTATATCTCCACTTTCACATCCTTTTGGTACCTCAAAATTCATGTTCATTATTTCCCCATTTCCAAACCTGTCATTCTTCCTAACTTTTGAAAAAAAAATAGTATTTTATTTTTCCAAATACATACAAAGATAGTTTTCAACATTAACTTTGCAAAGCCTTGTGTTCCAAATTGTTCCTCCCTTCTTCCACCATCTCTAGGATAGCAAAAAATCAGATCTAGGTTAAATACATTCAATTCTCTTAAACATACCTCTATATTTGTCATGCTGCACAAGAAAAATCAGATCAAAATGGGGAAAAGGCACAACAAAAAAAACACACACAAGCAAACAAATAAACAAATAAATAACAAGAACAAAAAGGTGAAAATACTATGCTATGATCCACATTCAGTCTCCATAGTTCTTTCTCTGGATGAGGATGGCACTTTCCATCACAAGTCCATTGGAATTGCTTTGAATCATTTCATTGTTGAAGAGCTCCAAGTCCATTACAGCTGATCATCACATCATCTTCTTGTTAGTGTCTACAAAGTTCTCTTGGTTTTGCTCACTTCACTTAGCATCAGTTCATGTAAGTATTTCTGGACTTTTCTGAAACCAGTCTGCTCATCACTTTTTGTAGTGAAAAGAGTGATACAAACATTTCTGCACATGTGGGTCCTTTTCCCTTTTTTATGATCTCTTTGGGATACAGACTCACTAGAGATAATGCTGAATCAAAAGGTATGCAGAGTTTTATAGCCCTTTGGGTATAGTTCTAAATTGTTCTCCAGAATCTACCAACAATATAATAGTGTTCCAGTTTCCCCTCATTCTCACCAACATTTCATTCTTCCCAACTTTCTAACTAATGTTGATGGCATTACCATGTTCTGTCACACAGTCTCAAAATGTTGTATTCTTTCTTCTTGTTTATTCAAACACACCTAATCAATTACCAAACTCTGTTGCTTCTTCTTTGTTTATATCTTTCATCTATCCCTTCCTTTTTCAACTCACACAACCATCTCTATCACTCAAACCTTTGTTACTGTTTACCTAGGTTAAAATAATAATCTCCCAAATGGTTTCCTAGTCCTTCCCAGGTTGCCAGAATAATCTTTCTAACTCACAGTATGATTGTGCCGTGCCCCTAGCTATGAACGTTTTTCAGTGATATCACATTAATTTTAGGATAAAATACAAACTCCTGAATTTAGCTTTCAAGGCCTTCTGCCATCTTGTTATAGACTACCTATTCCACATTATTATATTATACTAAGTGACTTGCCCAAAATATGTATTCTTCAGTATATGTTGGTTAAACTGGACTTTTCTCCTTCCCTCTTTCTTCCTCTTTCCTCTCCTTTCTTCCTTCTTTCTCCCTTCCCTTCCTCCCTCTCTCCCTTCTTTCCTCCCTGTCTCTCTCCCTTCCTTCTTCCCTTTTATCTTCCCTCCCTCCCTCCATCTCTTCCAATTTTCCTCCCCTTTCTCCCTCCCTATCTCCCTCTTTCCTTTTTTATCTCCCTCCCTCATTCCCTCTGTCTTTCCCTCCCTCCCTCTTTTCATTCCTCCCTCCCTCTCTTCCTCTCTCCCTCTTTCCCTCCTTCCTTCCTTCCCTCCCTCCCTCCTTTCCTTCTTTCCTTCCTTTCTTCCTTCCTTTCTTCCTTCCTTCCTTCCCATCCTCCCCCCTCTTTCCTTTATCCTCTTCCCTGAACTTACAAAACAAGTGAGTAAAGATGTGCTTATTTGCATTGTAGAAAGATTCTTAGCTCTGATTGTAAAGTTCCTTTAAACTTTCTGAATATTCTTAAATACTTGGTTAAAAAAATATTGACAGAATTTTTTCAAAACATATTTGTACAAAGTCAAGGTATACTTATAAACATATTCATTATGTTATTATAATTTTGTTTTTGGTAATTAATAATGGTTGGTTATTGTCCTTTTTTCTTGAAGAGGACCAAAATGATATAACATGTTGGAGTTACAGTGTGTCCATCTGTGATTAATCAGACTAATATAAATTCAGAATGTTCTGCCACAGGTCAGACACAAATAGTCTCTATGAACATTTGGGGTGACTTCTCTAACTTTGTACATCTTGTATTTCTTCTGAACTAATTCAATTCTGCCTTGCTTAGAGAATACAGCACCTTCTCTGATGAGGGCACATCATACTGGACAGTCCTGTGCCAGGGTCTCCTGTGTCATATAATCAATTCTAAAGTTCTTAAGTGAGACCTTGGAAGTGTCCTTATATCACTTTTTCTGACTACTTTGTGAGTTCTCCATAAAACAAATTTTTTTTGGCAAGTGTATATTTGGCATTCGAACAATGTGACCAACTCAATGAAGTTGTGCTCTCTGCAGTAGAGTTGGAATACTTGGTGGTTTAGTTTGAAAAAGGATCTCGGTGTGTGGGATCTTATCCTGCCAGGTGATCTTCAGAATCTTCCTAAGACAATTCAAATGAAAACAACTCAGTTTCCTGGCATGGCGCTGACTAACTGCCTAGGTTTCACAGGTATACAACAATGAGATCAGCACAACAGCTCTGTAATACCTTCACTTTGGTAATCAGTCTAATAATAGGGTTTATATCCCACTGCTGACACAGGATTAATGATAATACAGAGGCTTACAATCTAGGAGTCATCCTGTGTTCCTCACTCTCTCTTACTCCCCATTTCCAATCTATTGTCAAGATCTTTTAATTTTATCTTTGCAACATTTCTTGAATATATCCCCTTTTCTCCTTTAGGACTGCTTCCACTCACTGCAGGCCCTCATTATCTCACTTGTAGGTTATTACAATAGTTTGCTGATCTACCCAACTTACTCTTTTCCCACTTCAATCTATCCTCCATCAGTCATCAAAGTGATTTTCTTAAAGCACAGGTTCGATCAAGCCACTAATACCCTACCATTCAATAAACTCCAATAATTTCCTATTGCTTCCAGGATCAAAAACAAAATGTTCTTTTTGGTATTCAAACTCTTTGTAACCTAGACCTGCCCTATCTTTCCAGTAATCTTATACTTTATTCCTAAGTACTAACTTTTCTTTTTTCTTTTTTAAAAAATATTTATTTATTTATTTTTGAGGTGATAGAGGCCAGATTTGAATGAGACCTGGGGAAAAGGGAGGAATTTATTTATTTTTTAAAAACATGGTAAAAATATATGTAAATCCAATATAGTCATACATATTTATACAATTATCTTGCTGCACAAGAAGAATCAGATCAAAAAGGAAAAAAATGAGAAAGAAAATAAAATTCAAGCAAACAACAACAAAAGAAGTGAAAATGCTATGTTGTGATCCACACTCAGTTCTCACAGTCCTATCTCCGGGTATAGACGGTTCTCATCAGCACATGATTATTGGAACTGGCCTGGATCATCTCATTGTTGAGAAGAGCCACGTCCATCAGAATTGATCATTGTATAATCTTCTTGTTGCCATGAAAAATGATCTCCTGATTCTGCTCATTTCACTCAGCATCAGTTCATGTAAATCTCTCCAGGCCTCTCTGAAATTATCCTGCTGATTGTTTCTTACCGAACAATAATATTCCACAACATTCATATACCACAATTTATTCAGCCATTCTCCAACTGATGGGCATCCACTCAATTTACAGTTTCTATCCACTACTAAGAGGGCTGCCACAAACATTCTTGCCCATACAGGTCCCTTTCCCTTCTTTAAGATCTCTTTGGAGTATAAGCCCAGTAGAAACACTGTTGGATCAAAGGGTATGCACAGTTTGATAACTTTTTGAGCATAGTTCCCAACTGCTCGCTAGAATGATTGGATCTGTTCACAATTCCACAACAATGCATTAGTAGTACTTACTTTTCTACCCAGTGACACTGTCCTTCTTGCTATTCCATGAACAATTCCTTCCCTCTCTCTCTTGGTTCTGGCCATTATTTCTGGCTGTTTCCAATTCCTGGAATTCTTTCCCTTCGCCTCTCTGACAATTGACCTTCCTGGATTTCTTTAAGTCCCCATTTTTAAATCCTACTTTCTATGGAAAGCTTTTTCTCAGCCCTCTTAATTCTATTGCATTAATTGTATTGATTATTTCCTATTTATCCTGTGTATGACTTGTTTGTATATATTTGTTTGTCATTTCCTTGCATTGGATTCTGAACTTCTTGGGGATAGGGATTGTCTTTTGCCTCTTTTGCCACTGAGTCCAGTGCTTGGCAAAGTGCCTGGAATACAGTAGGCCTTTAATAAGTATTTATTGATTTATTGGTTGAGAAGCATGATGGTATGGTATGAAGAATGTTGGCTTTGGAGTAAGAAAAGTGAGGTTTGCTCCTGTCTCTGTCACACATTGCCTGTGATCTTGGGAAAGTAATTTAAAATCTCTGGGGCTCAGTTTCCTCATTTACAAAATGAAGAGAATGCATTAAATGACTTCTAAGGTCAGGCATCTTTTAGCTGTAAAACTATAAAACATCATCATTATCACATTAATAGTTATATTATTTTTATCACTTTTTAAAATTTTCAAATAATTTGCTCATGTAATCTTTAAAGGATTAATTCTTTATATCTTTTGTTTTTATCTAACCTACATTTTCTACTGCATCCTTCTCTCTTCCTCTTTTTGGGGGAGTCTTCTCTTATAATAAAGAATTTTTTTTTGAAAAGAAGAAAAAATATCCCATACAACTGGCCAACATATTAAAAAAATCTTATATTATATACATAATTCCAAACTCATGGATACTCTTCTCTTCCCTATTCTTCTCATTTCTGCAAAGGGATTGAGGATGTTATGAGGTTTTAAAATTTCTTTTTATTAATCTTTTTGTATCATTTTTTAATATTTTGAATATTTTGTTAGAATATCTTGTTAACCTGTTTGTTTGCCTGTTTCTTGTTGATATTAATCTCATCTGGCTAAAACTCAATTAACAGAATGATAGTATTAAGGGAAGATATCTTCCTAAAATAAGAAGCCAAGAGGAGAAGCGCATATAGCATCTACAAAAATTTCTAAATCCTCCCAAAGTGATTTAGCTATGTGAAAGAATTTCCCCAACACAATCCTTGTGACATATAACTTTCTTCCCCTCAATTAGCCCCTTATGACTTCTTTAAAATATGGCTTTGTAATTTCATATACATACATACACATATACATAATCACATCTTATATATGCTATTATAATTTATATACACATGCATATATTATGCTATTATATCATACATTGTATATGTGTATACTTATCTTTTCAATGTAGAAGACAAGTTGCTTGAATGTAGATACTAGTTTTCCTTTTATCTTTACATCCTCCGGTGTTTTGCCCAGAGTAAGCAAAGATTTAAACTTTATTTAAAACTTGATTATTATTAAAATGACCCTTTCCACCATCTAGATTAATGGTCTTCTCAAAAGACTTTGTTCTAAAAGAGTGAATCCAAACCTGACAGTAGAACAATGACTGGTTTTGTCACTAGTCTATTGTTATGCTACCTTATTTACATCTGTCCATAGTTACTCTAGTTTTGTTCACTTTATAATAATAAACCATGAGCCTGACTTTGAATTCTGAGAAAATTCTAAATGGATCATTAAAGAGATGACTGGTGATCATCTAGAAATGGAAGCATTGATTACAAAGAACATGATATAGGAAACTAATCTTATTTCCTTTTAAAAATAAGATTATTGAATTAATAGATGAGGGTATTATATATTTTTAACAAGAACTTTTAGGATTTTAGTAAAGTTTTTAATACGTACCTCAGGATATTCTTGTGGTAAAAATGGAAAAATATGAATTAGATGATGATACAATCAAATTGAAGAACTAGTTGGAGAGTTAGACTCAAAGAATAGAAAATGTTCATATCAATGTGTCAAGAGGTCTCCAGTGGAATACTTCCAGGATCTATGCTTATCCCTCTGCTGTCTGATATTCTTATTAATTACTTGGATAAATACAGAGATTAGTATACTTATCAAATTTTCAGTTGACAGAAAGCCGGGATTAATCACTAATATATTAGATGATATGGTTAAAATACTAATGCACATTGACAGGCAATAGGCTGAATCTAATAAGATTCAGTTCAATGGAGATAAATGTAATATTTTGACTTGGGTACAAAAAAAAATCAACTTCATAAGTACAATTCAGGGAAGACACTGATAGACAGCAATCTTCTGGGAAAAGATATGGAGGTTTTTAGGGGACAGGAAAGTCAAAATGGATCAGCAGTATGATGCAGTAGCCAAAATAAGTGAATATGATCTTGGGCTGCATTAAGAGGGACATAGTTTCTAGATATAGGGAAATTGTAGTCCCACTGTATTCTTTCTTAATCAGAACTCATCTGGAGTAATGTGTTTAAGTAAGGGAGCCATGGTTTAAGAAGGACATTGATAAAATGGACAATGCCCAGAGGAAGAGAGTCAGGATAGTTAGTCTTGATTTTATGGCATATGATAATAAATTAAAGAGACTAAGTCTCTTTACTTCAGAGAAGCAAAAACTCAAGGGACCACATAATAAATGTCTTCAAGGTGTGAAGTCTAAGAATTAGACTCATTCCTTTTGGTTCCAGAGAGTAGAACCAAGAGCAATGGGTAGAAGTAGCAAAGAAGTAACTTCATTTAAGGAAGATCTTTCTAATGATTAGAACTTTCCAATAGTGGAATGGATTTGAGGAATGTCTTCTTAGACATCTTCAAGTAGAATTCTGTGATTCTGTGATTTTTAACAATGATGAGCTTTTGGTTAGGGTTAGAGTGAAACTAACAAAGGCTGGTAAAATTTGCATTTCCCTGTAGCATTCCAAATCTGGTGAAAGGTGACAAACCTAAAACATGGGACAAAGCTGGGGAAGGGACCTCTTATACATATTGATTAATCTATTAGATACAAAATTTAATCAAAAAGAGTAGTAGATTTATCATAGAAAGAAGAATAACAGAAGAGAGAATTAATAATTCACCAGACATTATCTAATAAGAGACCCAACAATAAACTCATCTCCCTAGGTATGCACATACACATGCACAAAAAGGATAATAAATAGGGTGAACTATGAGTTCAGAAGTATTACTGAGGCTTGGAGAGTCACATTGCATTTTAAGACTACAAGTTGTTGTATAATACAAATCTTTATTTTTCTTCCAGTGGTATTCTGTGGTTACCATTAGCAGAACATCCCAATTATGAAAGAATAAAAATTGCAAAGAGAGCAATGAAGACACAGGGTAATTGGAAATTGCCTACAGCATTTATTTATTTATTTTACCAAATGTATGACTAGAACATGAAGAAAGCCAATTTTTATTAGAGCAAGAAATAATAGAGATGGACAGATCAAATGCTCTGTTGATACCTGTGGAATGTTAGAAATCCAAGAGAAAGACACATCTGTCTTACTGGATAAATTCATTAGAGAGGATTTCTTGAAAGACATGGATATATTCTTCTTATATCATTTGATGGGGCAATGTGGATGGGTTATAATCTGTGCTACTGGAAAAGTATACTTGAACGAAACCATGACTCCATTGAAATATTGAAGTATAAGTGTAGAATTTTTTATTTCTCCCTAATAAATTGACATATGAAAGTAATGTGTCAAAGTAAATAGAGTTCTAGAAATCTGTGTTCAGAAACCACTTCTGATACTAGATCTATAATTCTGGGCAAGTCATTTAATCTTTTCTAAAAGAAAAGAAACTACCATTTATTAAGCACTTATCATGAGTCAGAGACTACACTAAGTGTACAAATACAAGCAAAAAGAGACAGTCCCTGACTTCAAGGAGCTTACATTCTAATGGAAGAAGATCTCTTTGTGCCTTTCATCCAGTCATAGATTGATTTTAATTTGAATTGGTAGAGGTAATTCCCATATTAGGAGTTCCTCTAATGATGACATCACAGATTCTTCTCATATTTGGATGAATGGAAATGTGGAAAACACAAGTCATCTCAATATTATTGTTCAGAACAATTATAATTTTCCTCTACTTAGAAATAAAATTAAAATGCTAATGTACTCTATGGAGATTATAAAGAGTGTTTGATTCATATTTGGTTATTCTAATGTGGGATGATAATTATATTCTCTAATAATAATTAATTATCACTTTCATATATATAAGTTTTGGGCTTTCACAGACCTTATCTGATTTATTCCTCACAACTTCTTTATAAAGTGAATGGAGTAGGTATTGTGATATTCACTTTAACAATAAGGAAATGAAAGTTTTCGGAAATTAGGCGATTTATTTAAGATCAGATGGTTAATAAATGGTAGAGCCAGAACTCTAATCAAAGACTTCTGATTCTGATTCATCAGATCATGAGATCACAAGACTAGGGCTGGAAAAGCCTTTAGAGGCCATCTTGTCCAACTCCCTCTTTTTAGAAATGATGAAACTGAAACTCCAAAAACCTTACCTAAGATGACCCAGATCCTAAGTGGCAGAAACAGGAGTCTTCAACTATTCTGATTCAAGAAACATAGATAGAATGCATTGCCTTTCTCCTCATCTTATTGACTTAAGACTGCATTCCATTCTCTTTAACTGAATTGTGCTATTTAAATTTAAATTTCTTTCCATGTAACTGACTTGTTTAAAAAATAATCTGAAAATATGTCATAGCTTCCTTCTCACAGAGGATGGGTGAAATCATTCATTTTCTTGTAAAAGTCGTTATGAACTTGTTGAATTCTATTGGAAATATTCAGTACTGTTAATATCTGTACTGCATGAATATTCCCTTTTTTTTTGGAAAAAAAGAAAATGGGTAGTTAATTTATTAAACCCTGTCATTCTGTTTGCTTGTTGCTTTGGTCATGTCTGACTCTGTTATTTCATTTGGGGTTTGCTTGGCAAAGATACTGGAGTGATTTGCCATCTCTATCTCCATTTTTAGAGAGGAGGAATTGAGGTGTGTGGTTTGCTCAGAGTGCCTCAGCTAGTGTCTGAGGCTGGATCTGAACTCATAAAGAAGACTTCTTGACTATTAGTAGCACTTTCTCTATTGCACCACTTAGCTGCTTATATTATATCCTATCTTCATCTAAATCTGAAAAAGTCTTAAGAATTCTTTGGCATCCATTGATTCAAGCTACCTTATTCTTCTAGGGAAAATGAGTGTATTTGGTCACTTTTTTGGGAGGGGAGTCAGATGGTGATTGACTGATGGGAATGCCTGGTAAAGAAATTTCATCTCTCAATACAGGTCATTCAATCTATTCTGCAACTTAAAAGTCTTATAGAAAAACCTGGGTCACAAAAATAATTAAGTGCCTTGCCTAGAATATAGGCTATGTCAGAGTCATAACTGGAATTTGAAGTTGTTTCTTGATTCTGAGCTGGCTCTCTACTCACTGTGGCCATGCTTCCTCTTTAGGTCACTTTATAATAGCTAACATTTATATAGCACCTACTAAGTTCCAGTCATCCTGCTAAATACTTTATGATTATTATTTGATTTGATCCTCAAAACAAAGCTATGAGAGAGATGTTATTATTACCCCATTTTTTATAGATGAGGAAACTAAGGCAAATAGAGGTTAATTGAGTTGCCCAGGGACACATAGCTAGTGAGTGTTTGGGGCTAATTTTGAGTTCAGGTCTTCCTGATTCCAGATCTAGTACTGCATAGAGTGCTGCTGTCTGTACCATCTTGTTACTTCAATTGCAATTGATATGAAAAAAATAATCACTATTATGTGCTAAAAGAAAAATCTTAATCTTTACTCCAAACTTCTCTAGTACACATAGTAGATACTTAATAAATGTTTTTTGATTGATTGATTTTGCCTTTTTTTGTATTCCCCACCGCTTAGTCAAGTGCCTGGCACACAGTGGGTGCTTAATAAATGTCTATTGACATTTATTATGTCATTCCACTGACCATAAGGGAAAACTTTTGTGAGTGCTAAAATCTTCTATAAATGTCAGTTGTAATTATCAAAATGATACCTACAGATGCTTTAAAAGACTTTTATTAAATGGAATCTCTTTGGCAAGGATCCATCATTTTCTATGAAAGGAACAAGAACAAAGATTTATAGTGTACTTGGGGAGGATGACTTCCCTTGTTTGAAACCTTCCTACCCTCAAGAAGAAAAATAAAGTACAATTCTGATGATTAATTGTATCTGGAGAGTGAAATGATGTAGTAATAATTTACTCATTCTGCTTAGGGTGGAAATCACTCCTTGAGTCTTTCAAGCTCCATGACTTCATGTGATTAATATAGTCTGCATTATCCTTTGCTTCCAAGAGGTGGTGCTTCTTGGCCGGACTTTGATCTTCCCTGACTCATTTTCTCATCTTCTCCTATGGGCACCTCACACCATCAGGTCAGTCTGCAGAGGGGAGGCCCAGAGGCCCCCTTAGAAAATGAGACAGTGTTTGTATTCCTTTGTTTAATTGTGTTTGCTTAGCAACTGAGGAAGCTGGGCTGAGTATTCTGCCTGTGCAGAAAATCCATGTGTGGGAACAATGAGTGTAGTCGGCTCTGGGCCATGTGTTTAAAATACACTATCAGATGTGAGAACACATTGCTGAGGAGGTATCCTGCAGTAATTTGGAAACTAAGCTAAGATCAGCACGTTACATTTGTGTATGGGATAAAGAAGAGGATGCAATTTTGAAACCTTGCTTTCAGTTGCCCTTCCATGGAGAGGGGAGTTGCTTTGCCAGTGAGGTTCTTCTTTACAATATCATCATTGGGCTGGATTCAGAAAATATCCTGAAATTCATGACTTACTTGGTCTGTTTTATTTTTTGTCCATTTGCTTATTTTATGCTATAATGCAAAGGTGGGGATAGTATAATTTTAGAGGAAATGAGAAGAGATGATTGAAGTTCATATTTAGTAAAGAATATCATTTCATTGTAAGATTTTTACAACAGGAAGGGAAGAATGCAAAAAATGATGTTGACCAATCCTCATTATACAGATGAAGAAACTGAGGTTCATTGGGAGAGGAAAGCAGGCAGATTCTGGGAGAGCCATCACTACAACCTAGGTATCCTGAATGTCAGACCAGGGTTCTTTTCACCACATCATATTCATACTGTCTGCCATTGGTCCATTGTTAAATGCTGCTCTGGTATAGGAACATATAGAACAAAGAAAGGTCAATGGAATCTTAGAACCAAGTTCCAAACATGATTTTTGTCAATCTTAATATTCCATTTTGAATGACGTTCCTCAGCTATCTCATTTCTGTCACTTTCTATTCTGCCAGACTAGAATGTGATGAAGCAAACCTCTATTAAACACTTACTATGTGCCAGGTACTGCAAGGTTCTAGGTATGATTAAAATAACACTATTTTAAATAGTTTATATCATTATGGGATATAATTTAGCATGTGCTGAAAATGGATAGAGCATTAATGACTGAGGAAATAAGGTAAGACCTCATCAAATTTTGAAATTTCACTTACTTTAGTAAACATTTATCAAGTCTACTGTGTATAAAACACTCTGCTATGGTATAATAATGGCCAACATTTATAAAATATCTTGCATATACCATCTCTTTTTATCTTCCCAACAACCCTGGGAGGTAGATCCTATTACTATCTCCATTTTACAGATCAGTAAACAGAAGCAGACAAAGGTTAAGTGACAGCTGAAGGTCACACAGCTAATAAATATCTGAGGCTAGATTTGAACTCAAATATTCCTGATTATAGATTTAGCTTTCTACTCCTTTTTACCATCTAGCTGCTAGCTGCTACATGATTATTAACATGATTCCCACCCTCAATGATCTTATAGTCTAGAAGGGGGTTAGAGACAACTATCATGCTCCTATTAAATGATAAATGCACTAGATGGCCACAAAAATCCTCTGTGAGGGTTAAGAAAGATGACTACTGATTAGGTGATCATAAAGATTTCACATAGAAGTGGAGATGTCATTTGGGTTGGCTGTTTTTGGTTTGGATTTGTGGTTTCATTACTTTTAGGGAGCTCCCAGTAGGGAAACTCCTTCTACCAATGCAGGTTTGTAATTGTAACTAACTATAGCAGCAATTCCAAGTCTTAGAGATTGCCTTGGAGAACATCGAGAGACTCAGTTAATTGTCCATGGCCATTCAACCTGTATACATCAGAGGTGGTCTTGAGCCTAATTCTATCCTACTCCAAAATTAGCTTCAGACTTTTGAAGGATGGCTAGAAATTCAGTAGCTGGAGAGGAAGGATATTTTAAGTATGATGGAAGAGTCTGAGTGAAGATATCAGGCCAGGAAAAAACAAGATAGGTTTATGGGAAGCAGAGTGGAATCCTATAAGATTGGAGTACAGATTTCATGTTTTAAGGATCATTACGAGGACAAAGTTGCAAAATAATGGAGGGTCTTGTAGGTCAAACTCAGTGAAATAAAAAGAAACCCCTGCAGATTTTTAACAAAAGGTTGTTGTGACTAAGGCCATTCATAAGGGCTATTATTTTAGAAGTGATAGGAAAGGTGCATTAGGGGTGAGGAGCATGGTGAGATTTGCAGTAGGTAAGACTTGGAAGGAGACCAGGTTGATAATCTAGGTAGACTTCATCAGAGAAATCAAAGTGGGATGAAAGTGTATAAAGGGACAATAAGGTTCTGGATGTGGGAGTGGAATAGTGATATAACAAAAATAATGGTGATATCTTGGACTTTTTCTTCATGCCTGACATATATCATTATGAAGTGTCATTTCTTTCTTTAACGTGTATTTTAATTTGACTTTTCCTAATGCTACTATTTTAATCTTGGCTGTCATCAACTCATACCTGGATTACTGAACAACATCTCCACGGCTTCCAACTTTCATTACTTAAAGATATACATATTTCTCCCAGATTAATCTTCCTAAAACACAACTTTCAGCACATCACTCCTTTCCTGCCTCTTTCATCCATTCCCAAATCCTTTGTCTGCTTTCCAAGTTCTTTATAATCTTGTTTTATGCTAAATGTACAGCTTTACTTATCACATTATTTCTGAACACAGACCTTATTCTGAAATGAGGCCAGTTTCTTTACTTTCTCCCACATGCCTTACCCAATCTGTGTTTTTTTGTTACTTTGGCAAAGAAATGTATGAAAAAACATTTATAAAATGCTTACGACTGAGCATTGAGGACACAGATATAAAGGTAAAATAATCACTTTGTTCAAGTAGCTTACATTTTAATAGAGGTAGACAACACATATAGGAGCAGGTAACAAGGGAAGTCACAGAGATGATGAATGTGGCCATACAGCAATAGTTTGCCACATCCCTTCCAAAGTCAGTAGGAACCTTGATTTTATTGCTGGTTTCAGGGAGGAAAAAAAAAGTAGATTGTAGTTAGGCAGGGTGGAAAATGACCCACCCGGAGATGAGTTTGCCTAGTGTCAGGGGATTCATCCACAGGCATGACCTATGTATATCTGGCTTGGAGGAACAGCAGAAAGAGGGTAGAAGATGACTGGGGGTGAAGATAGGGTTGCAAAGTTCAAAGGATGAGTTTCCCTTTGTCTTGAATGCTCCTCAGTCCTCTCTCCTCACTCAAAAGCTGTCTTTCCTTCTCAATTCCTTATTTCTGTCAATAGCAACATCATTCTCTCAGCCATCCAAGCTTGAAACCTCAAGTATCTTTGTTCCTCTTCTCTACCTCATTTCCTAAAGCCAATTATTAGCCATGTCCTGTCTGTTCTATCTTCTAAAACTTTCACATGTTTCTCCCTTTCCATTCATACTAACATCACTTTAGCTCAGGTACTTATTACCCTTTATCTGGGCTATTTTTAATAATCTCCACTTGCTCATATGCTACCAGTCTCTTCTCCCACCAATATAGTCTTCTGCTGGTGCTAACATATCTTTCTAATACACATGTCTGATCGTATTCTTCCTTTACAAAAACAAAACCTAGTCAAAACAAAACAAAAACACCTTCAATGACTTTCCATTGCCTATTGGAAAAATATAAACTCTTTCATATATCATTTGAAATCATCCATAATCTGGCTGTAATCTACATTTCCAGTCTCCCCTCGACACAATGCACTCTATATTCTAGTCAAATTGAGCTATTAGATGTTCCTCCATGTCATCCTTCTTTTCTCCTACTTCCATTCAATGACCTATTCTTAGATTGGATACAATCCACACAATTTCCTTTTAAACTCCTTTCCATGAAAGTCCAGCTTTTGTTACTTCCTTCATGGTCTTCCTTGATTCCCTTATGTTGAAATGACACCCCTCTCTCCAAATCTCACAAGTATAAGAGGGTATTCCTAAATCAGGCTAGAAATAGTTTGGGTTTGAGATTAAAATATAGAGGCCATCTTATACTTACCAAAAAGAAGGTTATTTTGCTATATAACATGAAAATGCTATATAACGTAAAAAAGGATAATCAGACAAGGGAAAGGATATTCAGTAAGAATACAGAAGCAATTCGTTTGTGCCTAGGTTCTCTGACTCTGTGCTACTCATGATGGTTCACTCATCAGAAGTCTGAGAGAAAAGCTGGTGAATTGTGATCTTTGTTTTTTGTTATTGTTATTGTATCTAGGGAACCAGGAAGCTGTTTCAATAACTAGAGCCTTACTTCGTCACATCTTGAGAATGGTTCCAGTACCTTTTAAGGAAAAACTAGTCTAGCCTGTAAGGAATAGGTTTGTAGGAAATTGTCGTTCCTACCACAATTTGACTCTATTTGACTTTTCCTATATACTTGACATATTATAATTTTGATTCTTCAGTAATTAATTTATATTAGTGTTATTGCAAAATGGATACAGTAATATTTGAACACAATATGCTTTTCTAGGGTTTTGGTAAGGAAATGCTTTGTAAATGGCTATATAAATGCGAGTAGTTGTTATTATCTTGTACTAATTATTTCTGTATAATAAACTGCATAATAACTATAACTATAACTGTATAATAAACTATGTGTCAAACACTGTGCTAGGTACTGGGGACACAAAATAAAAAAAAGAAACAGTTTTTACCTTTAAGGAACTTACAATCTGAGTTGGGGATACATTACTCATACATTAAAATATAGTGGCTGGGAGGAGAAAGGCTACCTGAATTACTGTATTCCCAATATGTCCAGACTTAGTTGAATCAAGAACCCAACCAAGAGAGTAGTGGATGTTAAAAAAACTTCCCATAGGTCCACAATAAAGATAATCACTAATGATTTAATGTGTCAACAAGACAAACTCTATGAAAGGAAGAAAAGGCTTTCAAATGCCAGGAATTCTGACATCTCTTTACCATACATATTTTCAATATATGTTTGTGTCCAACACTGTATCAAGTTTAAGTGCACTTTTTCATGGGTGCTGATATATTTGTAAGATGATAAATCTTAGATTTTCAGAGAGAAATATTTGAATCAATTGTTTTCATTGTATCATTTTAGTAAATGCCCTTCCTGAAATGAAATGAAATATATTGCCTGATTGTTCATTGGAAACATACCTGTGGGGGCTCAGAAGTTAGTATTAGAAGTATAGCAACCAAAAGGGTTGTCCTTAGAACCAAAAATAACAGTAGTCTCTGCTCTCTGTATGTAACCTGTAAGTTTATGTGAGTTGGGGAAATTATTACATAAGTGTAAGCCAAAGTATATGAAATAAATAAATATATAAATGCAAAATAAGAAGCCCCTAGCATCTGGGAGGAATCAAAAATGACTTTATATAGAAAGTGATGTTTATCTCATCTTTGAAGGAAAAATAGAGATTCTAAAATCTGGAGGTAAGGCTTTAAATGTCAAAGAAAGGAGTTTGTATTTGACCCAAAAAGTAATGAGTAGCCACTGGAATTTGTTGGGTAGAGGTATGTCATGATTAGACTTGTACTTTAAGAAAAATCTCTTTGGCAGCTGAATGAAGGATAGATTAAAATGGGAAAAGACCAGATTCAGGGGGGATCAATCAGAAATGATTACAATAGCCAAGGACTGAGGTAGTAGTAATACCAAGAGAGGCACGTGGTTATTGTACTCATTTATCTTTCTCATTCATTTCTTTTAGAAAGGTCATTGAAATTTTCTTTTGAGTGTTGCCCTTGTCTATGGATGATTAATTTTGTGTTCAAGTGAAGGGGAAATTTTGACAAACACATTTCTGACCTTGTCAAGAATTTCCCTTTAGCCCAAACAAAAGATTCTTAGAAGATTGTTCTGATGTTCTTCCAGAGAGGAGACAGAATAATATAGTGAAGAGACTGCTAGATTTGGAATTAGAAGATCTAGGCTCTACTACTTAACCATCTGCATGATCTTGGGCAGGTTACTAGTACTAGAAGTATATTATATACTAATCAGATGTAATAATGCTCGCTACCCTCTGTCTCTGAGACCTGTGAATGTCTGTGAAATGGGGAAGTATTCCTGCAGGAATGCCACACAACTATGCAAAAGTGTATGAAATACATATTATAAATGCAAGATAAAAGCCACTAGAATCTGGGGGAAATCAGGAATGGCCTTAGATAGAAAGTGAGGTTTCAGCTGAGTTTTGAAGGAAAAATGGGGATTCTAAAAGGTAGAGGTGAGTTCTCATTGGACTTCTTTTCCTAATTTGTAAAACAAAGAGACTGGACTAGATAGTTTCTGTGATCTTTTCCAGCTCTAAATGGACAAGCTCTATGAGTCCTTTTTAGTTATAATCCTCCAAGAGAAGAAAATGTGTAGATAGTCACTTGTCTATTGCCTAACAACTTATCATCAGCCTCAGATATGCAGGAGTCATCCATAAATATTTGTAGAGGTGGCAAGAAAATGCAGGCTGTTGTCTAATGAGCTGAAAGTCTGTGATATTTCTCTGGGTTTGGATGGATTCTTGGCTCTTCCTTTCGTGGCCCATTCCCAGGGCTTACCTCTTCGTTGTATAGCTTTCTCTGGATGCCAGATGCTCTCACAGGGTTTTGAGGCCTCAGGGGATAACCCTTGGTTCTTGCTGAGGAGGCACAGGAGTAATAGAAAAACAGGACCGAACTTGTGGATTTGCAGTATAGGTTTACTTAGTTTCCCCTTTGAAAATTTTAGGTGCTTTCTGCCAGGATTCCTCTCAATTCCCACCTGTCTCCCCCATGCTTTTGGCTTCCTGGAATTTCCCTCTTCCCTCCAGTATTGGTAGGAGTTAGGAAGGAGAGTGTTTTCTCCATTATGGCTGGAAAGAAGTGCTAGCCAACAAGGTGTCAAAAGAAACCATAATTATGAAAAATACTTCTATACAGAAGAACAATCCTGTCTATCATCAGTTCCTACTGATTGTCCTCTGCTATACCTTGCAGATCTGCTTATTTCCACAACTACAGACTTGTCTAGAACCTAATCCCTAAGATTTAGGACTACTATAAAAGTCTCTTAGCCAGCTTTGTGATTTTATCTAGTGGTCCCCCTATTATATTAACTATATATCCCTATCAGTACAAACAAATTAGCACCTATCCCCAATAAGTATATGTTTATTTATAGATTACTTATATGTACTATGTGTGTGTGTGTGTGTGTATGTATATACATATATATATAAATGTAATGCCTTATTCATGTGTTAATATATGTATATTACAAAAGACATACAAAAAATTTCAAAGGATGAAATAAAGATAAAATAAACAATTTTTGAATCAATGGCACAAAAACCCTTTCAGATAGTATGCTTGTGTCCTGGGGAAGAAGCAGACTTATAAAAATAATAATTGTTAATTATTAGATTAATTTGAGCAGTGAACTTAGACAAGGAGACACATTTTCTCCTTTTTGGAGGTGTTGGGGCAGGAAGGGGAAAGATATCCAGTTCAACAAGTAAGCTATAGAGTCAGCTAAGTAGTGCAATGAATAGAACACTGGGAAACAAGTCTAGACTTAGATACTTATTAGCTATGTGATTCTAGACAAGTCATTTAACGTGTTTGTGTAGATTTCCTCATTTATAAAATGGGGATAATAATAGGATAATTAGGGTTGTTGTTAAGATTAAATGAGATAATAATTGTGAAATGCTTAGAACAGTATCTTGTACATAGTAAGGGCTGTATAAATGTTACTATTGTTATTAATAGGTCACAACAGTCAGTGAATGTAATAGTATTTTCAGCAGGTGTCATTTTTCTCTGTGTAAAGATATTTGCCATTCACAAAACAACAGGAAAAATGAATTCTTTCTGATTTCAATTCAGCAGAATGTTATTAATATAAATCCATTCCTTTATGTGATTTTGATTAATGAATGGAATCACACTTTAATTCATGATTAGATCTTTTAGTTGTGTTTTTGTATGAATGAAAGGAATAATGTGAAGATCAATTTGATTGGACTTGTGAATGAAGGAAAGAACTGTTATTGTTCAGTTGTTTTTCAGTCATGTCCACCTTTTTCAAACCTCATTTAGGGTTTTCTTGATGGAGACACTGGACTGGTTTATCATTTCCTTCTCTTGCTCATTTTACAGATGGGGAAACCAAGGCAAACAGGGTTAAATGACTTGAGACAAAGAGACTAGTTATGAAGCTATTGCAATAGTCCGGGCAAAAAATAATGAGAGCTGTAGCTACATGATATTTGTGGGAGCAGAGGGAAAGAGATAGACGAGAGAAGATGCAATGGACATAGAAATGACAATATTGGACAATTTCTTGGGTATTGAGGTGAGGGAGAATTAGAGAATTGAGGACAACACTGAATTGCAAAAGTGGATTATTGAAAAGCTGGTTTGGAAGAAGAGTAGATTGATGAGGGAGAGGGAAGAAAATGAGATCTAGAATGAAGACTTTCCCATGCTGCCTATTCAGTTTGATTTACTCAGTTCAACACCAAATGAAAGTGGATTGGAAAGAGCATAGTGCCCACTCTCCAAGGGGCTGTTTTTTTTCCTTTTTTTAAAATTTAATTTAAAAAAAATACATATAGCTTTATGAATCATGTTGGGAGAGAAAAATCAGAGTAAAAGGGAAAAACCATTGGAGAAATAAAAAAATCAGAAAAACAAAGTGAACATAGCATGTGTATTCAATCTCCTTAGTTCTTTTTCTGGATTCTGATAGCATTTTCTGTCCAAAGTCTATTGGGATTGTTTTGGATCACTGAAGCACTGAGATGAACCAAATCTTTCATAGTTGATCATTGCACGTTATTGCTGTTATTGTATACAACGTATTCCAAGTTCTACTTGTTTTGCTCAGCGTCAGTTTATATAAATCTTTCCAGACCTTTCTAAAATCTGCTTACTCATCACTTTTTTAATAGAACAATAATATTCCATTACTTTCATATACCACAACTTGTTCAGCCATTCCCCAATTAATAGGCATCGTTTTCCAATTCTTTGCTACCACAACAAGAGCTGTTATAAACATTTTGCACATGTGGATCCTTTCCCCTTTTTTATGATTTCCTTGGGATACAGATCCAGTAATGGCACTGCTGGGTCAAAGAGATAATCTGTGGGGCAGGAGGTGACTGGTCTTGTGGATGGGATTGGGAAGAATTTTCTGTACAATTGCTTCTTTCTGTATTTGGGTAATGGTTAGGTTATAGCTTCTTCATTATTTTCCAGAAAACTTTATTTTTAAAATTTTTTCTCTTTAAAAATATTTAATTAAAACAAATATAAAATAGAAAACACATAGCAGAACATAAGAGAGGATTCAGAATATAAAGTAATAAATTTCCAATTCAAGAAAGTCTATGTAATAAATACCATATATTGTGTTCAGAGCTGTCTATCTTTTCTTTGCTTCCTTGTAGTTTTCTTTTGTTCTCTGCTATGTACTTTTTACTTCGATCTTTTTTTTTCTCCCTTCCTTTCCACCCTCCCCAAGATGGCCACAATTAAGCACAGATATGTATGTATGTGCATATACACATATACATAGCTATATATAACACACACACATATATATATGCACATGCATACATAGATATCTACATCATTGACATATACACACACACATATATATTCATATACATTTATTTAAGACAATGCTTTACTTATTTGTCCTGTTTCTCAGAAAATTGGTAACATCTTCCTTCAAAGTCCAAGAATTTCCATGTTTCTCTCAAATCCACCAATTCATCATTTCTTTCTACATAGCAATATTCCCACCTTGTACTGTCTAGTTATTTTAAACAGTCTAAACATATTTATTAATATGGCTGATATATAGTATAGTTTCCTAGTTTTTCTCTTTTGATTAAATCTATTTTAGCTTTAACTTTGTCTGAGATCATACTTTTTTTTTAACCTAATGAATTCTAATTCTGATCTTTATTATGTATGTTTCTCTTATTTTTTATTCCTCCTGACTCCTTCTTCTACCTTGCCCTCCTATTATTTAATTTACTACATATATATGTATACACACACACACACACACACACACACACACTCACACATATATATATATATATATAGTTCCCTCTTTATCCCATTTCCATTTATCTACATATCCTTCTATATCCCTTTTTATCCTATTCCTTTACCCTCTTACTTCTTTATACATTTAGAAGAATAAAAGTCTATGTATATGCTTTCTCTTTAATCCAGATCTGAGGGGAATAGGGCTTTTTAAAAAATTCCTATCTCATCCTTTCCCTCTCTCTTTTGCCTTAATCTCTCTCTCTCTCTCTCTTTTTTTGTATTTAGAAGACTTTTATACCATTACACACACACACACACACACACACACACACACACACACACACACAAACTCTCTCTCTCTCTCTCTCTCTCTGTCTCTGTCTCTCTCTCTCTCTCTCTGTCTGTCTGTCTCTGTCTCTGTCTCTGTCTCTGTCTCTCTCTCTCTCTCTCTCTCTCTCTCTCACACACACACACACAAACTCACTCTCTCTCTCTCTCTCTCTCTGTCTCTCTCTCTGTTTCTCTGTCTCTCTGTCTCTGTCTCTTTCTCTGTCTCTCTGTCTCTCTGTCTCTCTCTCTCTCTCACACACACACACATATATGTATAATTTCCTCTCTAATTCATTCCTGATGAGAGTAGAGTTCCAGAACTATTAGACTAATAGTTAGACTATTATTATTATTATTAGACTAACTCTCTCTTCATCTGATTCTTCTTTATATCAATTTTTTCTCTTGTACCTCATTTGTATAATTACTCTTTCTATCTTTTCCTTCATAGTTTTGCTTTTTAGAATCACATCACACTGACCTTTCCCTCAATCTTTCTTTTGAATTATCCAATCACTAATGACAATTTTAAATATGCAGTTTACATTTCCAAATATATAATGTAAACAGTTTGTCCTTATTCAGTCTCTTATAATTAGTTTTTGATATTTATTCTATATTTTACTTGTATTTTATATGTCATGTTGTCATAGAATATGTTATTTTCTATTATTCTATAATTTGGGCATTTTTGCAAAAAAAAAAAAATCCTGAAAGTTTGGCGATTCTTTTTGTTTGTTTATTTGTTTTATTGTCATTGTTGTTGTTGTTGTTGTTGTTTTGCTCAGGATTATGCTTAAAACTTTATGGCATGTAATATTTTTGACTTCAATCCCATTTCTTTTGCTATTTTGTATATGGTGCTCTAAGAACTGTAGTCTTTTAGCCACTGTTAGGTCCTATGTGACTCTAAGTGGGGGCTCCACTGTATTTGAATTGTTGTTTGTAATATTTTCTCCTTGAGCTAGGGTTTTTGGAATTTGAGTATGATGTTATTATAAGTTTTCTTTGTAGGAACTATTTTAAGTAGTTATTGATGGTTTTTTTCCTACTTTCTCTTCTTGTTTTAACACTTCTGGACAATTTTCTGTAATTATTTCTTGTATTATTGTATCAAAACTATTTTTGATTATAGTTTTGAAATAATCCAATTGTTCTTATATTTTTTCTTCTTGATCTGTTCTACAGATCAGTTGTTTTTTCTTATGTTTCACATTCTCTTCTATTTTTTCCTTCTTTCTATTTTGTTTTATTATTTCTTGGTTCAATGATTTTTCTTGCTTTCCCTTGCCCAATTCTAATTTTCATGGAGTTGTTTGTTTCCTTCCTTAAGACTTGGATCTCCTTTTTTATAATTTTGTTTTTTCTTGGATTGTTTTAGTTTAAAAAAATATATATATATTTTCCCACAATCTTTCATTTGATTTTAAAAGTCTTTTTTGAGTTCTTCTATGAATTCTTTTTGAATTGGAGCTTTTTATTTCAGTATCCTCTTCTGAAGATGAATCTAGTCTTCTCTGTTTCCCTAGTAACTTTCTATGGTTTAGTTCCTTTTTCTTTGCCTGCTCATTTTTTTTTTTAATAGGCACTTAGTGTAATCTAGGCTTGGAGTATGGGGGATGGTATCTCTGGCATCAGGTACTCTTTTAGTTCTTCCCTCTGGCCTAGAACTGAAACCCCAAACTCCAATTCTCCTCTAAAGGCTCACAGCCAGCAGCATCCCTGACCCACTGCTTCTGCCCTTACCAGGCATGTGCTGGTTCCTTCTTATCTCAGGAAGCACAGCTGGGGCTGGCATCCCTTACCACAGAGGTTCCCTTAACTTTGCCTCAGATGGGCAAAACTCCCTATGTTTTATGTGTGTGTGTGTGTGTGTGTGTGTGTGTGTGTGTGTGTGTGTAATGAAAATTCCTGTGACTGGAGCCCAGGCTATTTTCCAATCCAGCTAGCCCTAGGGCTCCCTGCTTGCTGTTCCAGCAAGGAACTAGCCTAGAGGTGTTTACACTTCACACCAGCCAAACTTCCACCCTGGAATTTTTCTTGGGATCTTCTTAGGTTGTCCCAGGAGGAGCATTGTTCTGCCCCAAACTCTTGTTTATTTTTACTGCTTTGTATTCATGCTGAGGTGCTGTTTTGTCTTATTTGTAGGGACAATCTGGAGAGTTTGGAATTTTCTGATCTATTCCACTGTCTTCCCAGAATCCTCTTAACTTCTTCCATAAAGCTTTAAAAAAATACTTAAGATTTGACATTCCCAATTCCCACTTCCAAACCTTCTATGTTGGTTCTAAACACATTTTTACTGAGTATTAACTCTGGAGAAGGCACTTTGGTAGTCTGAAGGCACAAAGATGGATAAAATATAGCTATCTAAATGACTACAAGTTATAGTCATATAAATGACTACTACAGAAAGAGGAGAATAAGATTGGAAAGTTGCTAGAGGAGATAGAACAAAGGAGCATTGGGCTTTAATGTGTGAAAAGTATGTGTTGTGTAGAGACAAAGAGCAAGATGGAATATGACCCATATACCCATGGTTGATCACTTACTTTTTGGAGCCATGCTACAGTACTTTTGCTACCATTGGTCTAGATTTCCCCCCTCTGTTATATTTCATCTTTCCTGTCCACATTAGAAATTCAGCCTCCTCATCCTGAGAACCTTCTACCAACTGGTCCCAAGTTAACTTGAAATTCTTTTCCTGGGACTTGGATTTACTCTCTGCTTTCTAACCCCTTTTATAGGGGCTAACTAGGTGGCAGAGTAGATAGAGCACTGGATACAGAAACAGGAAGACTTATTTTCCTGAGTTCAAATTCTGCCTCAGATACTTACTAATTGTATGACTCTGGACAAGTCATTTAATCCTGTTTGCCTCAGCTTTTCATCTGTAAAATGAAATAGCAAGCACTTTAGTATCTTGCCAAGAAAATTTCAAATGGGGTCATGAACTGAAACTACTGAAAAACAGATTTTAACTCTTATGTAACTTGTGTCTTTGGCAGTGATTTTCAAAGTATGATCTGAGGACACTTGGGGTCTCCAATACTTTTTCAGAGTATCCTTGGGGTAAAAACTATTTTTATAATAATACTTAGATATTTTAATTTATAATACAGTAATAGAAATAGATATATTCCATAATAAACAAAAGTTCTTGGGAACAGAAATCCTCATTGATTTTTAAGAGTGTAAAGAGGTTCTGACACCATAGTTTGAGAACCATTTGATATAGTGCATCCCTTAGGAATGATGTAATAATAATGTAGTAATAACCTCCAGACTACTTGGCTTTGGAAATGATGTAATACAGATTCTTGATTTAGGAATGATGTATAATTTCTCTAGACTAGCTTGTCTTAGTTTACCTGTATGATCAGGGTGCTGAGTCCAAAATATTGCTGACTACCAGAAAATAGCCTGCTGTGATAATGGCATACTTGGAGTTAATGAACTTCAATAATGAGGTGCCAAAAGTTAACACAAGTGCAGTACAAAGTTAATAACACACCTCCAGAAGGTTCCTAGTGAGCTTCACCCAGGAAACTATGGGTGGGGCACCCATGCACAAAGTAAGAGTTTGACCACTCCTCAACTCCACCTCATAGCCATGAAATTAGCATATCAGTGACATGAAGCACCTGTTTTTTCTCACTTTCCCCTACAAATTTATCTGCTTGCTCTTTACTTTTTACTATCTTCCTTTTTTTTTTTTTTTTTGGAATCTAGCCTATTTTAATTGGCATTACATTATAAAAAACTTTGCCCTTTGACTTTGAGATGGGTTTGAGACTGCAAATTCTTTTGAGGTGTCTCAAGACACTGGTCTTGAGCCTTATCACACTGACTTCTGCCTCTTCAACTGACATGCTATTTTTTTAATTTATAATCAAATTATGTTCCTCTTCTCTCTCAAATTGTCCTGTTCTATGTTCTCCAATTTAACTCCATCTTGCCTACTTGCTTAACCCCCTCAATCCAAATTTACTAGTATTTGAATTTCTTAGCTTTATGCAGCATTATTTTGTTACATATTGACTTGTGTTAAGCCTTCTTCTTTTAACCTCTCAGAACACTTTTGTTGAAACTCTCTTAGACACTTTGATACTCTTAATTTCAACTGTATTTATTTGTAAGAAAGTTTTATCTGGCTGTTTCATGAACAAGATACTCCATCTCTCCACTCTGGGCATTTTTTCTGGCTGTCTTCCATGCCTGGAATACTTTCCCTTCTCTATTCCAAACTGCTGACATCCCTGGCTTCCTTTAAGTCTCAACTAAAATCCCCATCTTTTATAGGAAGCTTTCCCCAACTCCACTTAATTCTAGTGCCTTCCCTTTATTGATTATTTCCTACTTTATCTTCTTAATGGCTTGTTTGTATATTTTTGTTTTGCAGACTTTTTGAGGGCAGGGACATCTTTTTCCTCTTTTTGTATTCTCAGACTTAGCACAGTACCTGGCACATAGCAAGTGTTTAATAAATGTTTATGGATTGATTGTTATTCCTTTCAGGACAGGGGATATATCTTAGTTATTTATATCACTCCGGATTACCACAATGCTTTGCTTAGCGTTACTGTTCAGTAAATATGTATAGAACTGGTGTGTGTGTGTGTGTGTGAGAGAGAGAGAGAAAGTGTGGGTGTGTTGTGTCAACAATGTCTAGTCTTAAGTATTTAAAAAGATTTTATGGACAATAACCAAGGGAAAATATGCAAACTTTCCTCATAAATACATTTTATTTTTTAAAATTTTTTGATAAATTTCCCCATCTATTTTTCCTTATAACAAAGATTATTAAAAAAATGGGAAAATTTGTTTAGCAAAACTAACCAACAAGCTGTTTGCATTTAATGTGTATTTAAGTTTGCATGACTTCAGTGAAAGGGGTCTTCCCTTTTTTTTGGGATCTCAAATTATTCTCATTGAAATCGAGTCCCATCCACCTTTAATATTCCTAAAGGATGTGTTGATAGCATTCACACCTCCAGTGGGAAACTAACAAAAAAGGATACAAGGAGAAATATTCTTCCCCCTCACTGTCCCCCTTTATCTGGGCAGGAAGTGTTCTAGTTCTGAGAAAGGAAGGTGGACACATACTATTGCTGCTACCTCTTGGGAGAAGCAAACCTATTACTGTGGGTCCAATGATCATGAGTCAAAGGTGTCAAATTGAAAGCAAAGAAATTTATCAGCCTACTAAGAAATCTGCTCTTGCTGATACCAGATTCATATTCCTGAGGTAGAAATTTGATTTTTATAACCTTTAGGACTGCTTAGAGTACAAAGCCAACCAGCAGTATTCTGTAGTAATTTAGGTTAGATAATAAGTATTTCACTGAAAAGGAAAAATCAGATAAAGGGAGGTGGAGTCTTGTGCAAATGCACCAGTCTTAGTCAAGCAGGCCCCAGGTACCTCCAAACACACAAATGAGTTGGCTCAATGAGATTAAATATAGGAACAGAATTCCTTTGGTTTTAAGGATTGCATTCATGGACTCTTCAGTCTTTCTTACATCCTACACCACTCCTTTAAGGAGGAATCTTTAGACGTGGCCAGATGGCTAATTACATGATACTGGTGGTGTGCTGATAAGAGTTTTTAAGAGTTAAGAATTGAAATGTAACTCTAGATTAAAAAAGAAGCTTGAGAGAATGTAAAAAAGGAACTTTTTTTCTTTTTAATATTTCTTACCAAACTGAAACAGCAATTAACCACCTTGCTTCCCTCTCTCTGTTTCCCATCCACAACAGCATCCATACCAGGATTTTGCCTTCAGAAACAATTTATCTGTTCAATCAATGAATATTTACATATAAGGCACTGAAGGGGATATACAAATATGTTAGACCCAGTCCTTGTCCCAGTGAGCTATCCCTGGAGCTTTAACTCGTACCCCTTGTGATGAGGGAGCTGACCCTGTTTACATTTTTGGCAATGACTGTTAGTTTGAGGCACTTGATGAAAGTGTGCTTCATTTCCTTATTTATTTTCAACAATTCCTCATGCATAAATAAGTCTAAAATAAGGCCTGGGTAATGCCAACCATATGCTAGAGAAATCAGTAAATACAGGGAAGTACATGTATACCCCCACAGGTCCCGCATCAGATCAGTTTAGCCTAATATTTGGGATTTGTAGCATATAAAAATGAAAAAAGGGATATACAGAAATATATAGATACATAGAAAAAAGGGATTAACAGAAAGTCTACATATAAGTTCAAAGTTCCATTCACAAACTCAATAGGGTTCAGTGAAGCTAATGAAATTACCATTACTGATAATTGGTTCATTTAGTGAAAACAGAAATATTGCCTGGGACATAATAATAATTTGCATTTATACAATAATAGGTAGCCCTTATGTAGAGATTGAAAGTTCGTAAAGCACTTTACAAATATTTCTCTTTAATCTCACAGCCATGCTAGGAAGTAGGAACTGTTATTATTCCCATTTTATAGATAAGGAAACTGAAGCAGTCAGAAGTTAAATGCTTTGTCCAGAGTCTGCACAGATAGTATATAAAACTAGATTTGAATATATCTTCCTGACTCTAGAGCCAGGGCTCTATCCACCAGGCAGCTTAGATACCCCAATGCTACTATTAATATCATAAGTTGTGATCTTATTAGCAATAGAGCTTTTATTTGCACAGTTAGAATAGGACTTTATCTCAGAGTGCTTTGATCTGGCATAAGTGGGGAAGAACCTTGCCTTGAGGATATCCAGTGGTTGCAACCATTCTGGGCTGTCACCATTAGGTACCATTGTGTCTCTTCTCTCAGTGTTGTTATCTTTTCTGCACCCCCACCTCCTTCCCCAGCTTGAAGAAACTGAGATTTAGAGAGGTAAAGGCATTTGCTAATGGTCATTATAACCACTAAGACCAGTGTGACCATATGCATACAACTATGGAGTGAGATTTAAACTCATTAATAAACAAATTAACAAATACATTATATTATTTAACCTGACTTCAGGTTCAGCATTTTTCCCAGTATACTTTCTGGTTGCATTGTTTTCTAGTCATGTCTGACTCTTTATGACCTCATTTGGAGTTTTCTTAGCAAAGAAACTTGAGTTGTTTGTCATTTTCTTCTTCAGTTCATTTTAGTGAGGAGGAAACTGATATCCCCCAAAATGATATGGAGATCTTGACAACTGCTATATCAAGCCTCACTTTTCTGGTGATTTCGGGTATCCACGATACAATTTAGAATGGAAAAGAAAGTTTAAAAAAAAAAAAGATCTGGCAACTTTCAAAATAATTTACAAATCACCATACTAAAAGCTCATTCACTTATAGGGAAATTCTTCAGATCTTGACTTCGTCCCTTATTCTTACTTTTACCACTATTCTAACAAGATGATTTATCTAATCTCTAACAAATAAGATATTAGACATAAAAAATTAGAAAATGGGGACGGGAGTAGCACTGGCAGGGACAAATCCATTGACAACAAGAAATTCCAGTATCCTCTTACCCCGTCTTAGATAAAATCGAAATTCTGTTTGGTACAGAGTATTTCACAATCTGACCACCTATCTTTCTGAGATTATTGCATCTTATTCCTTTTTATGACACATCTTATCCAGACTGGATTAATTATGATTCCCTACATAGAGTATTCCAATTTGTCTCTTTTTGCCTTTGTACAGGCTGTCCTCTAAGACTTTCAACTGACATCTATTCTCTAGTATTTCTTCCTTCAAAGCTCAGCTCTAGTGCTACTTCCTGCATGAAGTCTTTTCTGATATATTCAGGTGTCAGCATCCTTACCTTCCCTCAGTTATTTGTAGCACCTGAAGGCATGCTTTCTATTTCCTACTGCATAAAGCACACAGAGAACACTACCATAGGGATGGTTAGCAGGATAGCATAGGGACCTTTAGTTGATTTTGAGTCATTTTTGGGAGTGTGTCTAACTCTTTATGATTCCACTTGGGGTTTTCTTGACAAAGATACTGGAGGAGTTTGCCATTTTCTTCTCCAGCTCATTTTGCACATGAGGAAACTGAGGTAAATAGAGTGAAGTAACTTGCCCAGGATCACACAGCTAGTAAGTATTTGAGAACAGAATTGAATTCAGGAAGAGGAGTCTTCCTCACTCCAGTTTTGGAGTGCCACCTAGGCATCCATTCTATTCATCTACATTCATTTAAGACCATAATTCACAAATATCTACTGCAACCAAGTGGAGCAGTGATAGAATGATGATCCTAGAGTGAGAAACACCTGAGTTTAAATCTGATATTAACTAGCACTCTGATAATAACTGAGTGACTTCGATAAGTCACTTTAATCTTTAACTGCCTCAGTTTTCTCATCTGTAAAAATTGGGATAATAGTAACTTCTACTTGATAGAGTTCATGTGAAGATCACATGATATAATATTTACAAAATGCTTATCATAGTGCCTTGCATGTATAAGGTATTTTATAAATGCTTATTCCCTTCTCTACTGATGATTTTATTTTTCAGTCTGCCAGAGGAGAGAATTAGGTCAAAAGAAAGTCACTTACTGAAAATTAAGGTAAGTTAAACATTTCTTTTATATTCTTTGGTCAACTCTCTGACAAAAATACATATTTTTAATAGGAAGAGTTTCACAATAGGAATTGTGACCAGAATATAGGCATGGAGGGAACTTCATACCTCCAGTATTGTAGGACTACTGAGGTCCTTAGTTATAATGTTATCTCTTATTTATGAGAATAATAAATCCCTGACACCCCCCCCCCCCACATACATGCACTGTAGTTTATACATCAGTGTAATTAAAAATAAATTAAAAGCTAAAAGTAAATTTTTTGTTGTTTGGTCATTTCAATCATGTCCAATTGGGACATGTAATTGTGGTTGTAACCACATTTGGAGTTTTCTTAGCAAAAATCCTGGAGTGGTTTGTCTTTCTGATTCCAAGGCTAGCACTACAAAGTCATCTAGCTACTTAAAAATGAACATTGAAAAAAATAAATCCAATGTAAAAAAACAATCAATTTTAGGACCTTATATTTAGATAGGTGTCAATAATTTCAGTATTAGAGGCTAGATTTACTGCAACAGTAAGAAAAATTATTCTTATTAAAAATCCTTTGGAGGCTATTTGAAGGTCTTTCTCATGATTTATTTGATTACAATGGAAATCTATAATTCAATTCAACCTTTCAGAGAAGACATTCCAGCCTGTATGATCTCATCAATCTGGCATCACAGGGCAGGAGTGAAGAAGTTCTTTCTTGATACAATGCTACCTTCTACCACAATAACCAGCTCAATTATCTTCAAATAAACAATAAATTGTCCTGATTCTGAATTGTCAGCTTGTAGCTTATCTAGTGTTTCTTGAATGTCAGAACCAGACTTCTGAGCAAGAACTTTGGAAATAATGAACAAGGAATCAGTAAAGCCTTGAACTCTAAGATGGATTCTTCCCTTTACAATGTACTTAATTGACTTAATAAAAACTTTAACTATGGCTACTTCTATTATGCCAGTGTCTGGAACTGATATTGTTGACAACTCTCAGACCCTAATCTTACTATGTCCTTGTCTAAGTATGGGCTTATTTGTTTCCTTGATCAGCAATGTGACAGTTTGGGGTTTGTCATATTTCTCAATAAAGGTGAACTTCTCTTTCCCCAGTTTGCATTCATAGACATTCCTCTAAGTCCCAGTCAGTCAGAATTTATGTTGAGAGAATTTATAGCCATTCTACCACATATAAGAGTTAACTTCCATATTACCTCTCTGCACAGATCATTATACCTTCTTTTGCAAGAGTATCTAAAGAAAACAAATCAATTCCCTTTTGATTAATAACAAAATTTTGATTTTTGTTATATTCCTCTACAATGAAATCTCCTTTCTGCTTTTATTAGTTTCTCCTTTACACATTTATTTAAAAAATCAAGAATTTGCTTCTGTTTTTTTTTCAGATTCTTATAATACAATGCAAATAAAGGTGTAAAAATATAATTCTTCTTATCAGAATATTAGGCACCATGATCCAGATTCAATATTCTGTTAAATATTATGTCAGTTTTGCTTTACATTTCATCTTCATAGGCCCTGCCATGAAAAGATCTCAGGTAAGCATGTTGCCATTTTTGGTAAGCTTGATGACTAAAGCACCAGAAGTAATCATCTTTATGGTCAGCTAGTGCCACTTGGACCAGAGTGACCTTGACTTTGGAGCTGAGCACTTTTATGCTCAACATGGGTAGTATTGTACATGTACATGGAAATATGGGTTTTTTTTTGTCTTTTTGTATTAAAGTTCAAAATGGATAAAAAATTAAAAAGAAATATTTCTATCAAGATTAGTTAGCTTTTAAAGAAAGTTTTAACTCTTGTGAAAACAAATGGGAAGGAAGATATCCTAGCTGTACCAGATCTCAAACAGTATAAAATGGTAATCATCAAAACTATCTAGTACTGGCAAAGAAATAAAATGGTGGATCAGTGGAATAGATTAGGTGCAAAAGACATAGTAATAAGTGACTGGTAATCTAGTATTTATTAAACCCAAAGATCCAAGCTTTTGGTACAGGAAGTAACTCTTTGCCAAAAAAAATAAACAAACCAAAACCCAATCAATTAACCAACAAAAACAAACCTTGCCAGAAAAACAGGAAAACAGGACATGGCAGAAACTACAAATAGAACAATATCTTATGCCATATGCTAAAATAAGCTCAAAATGAGTACCTGATTAAAACATAAGTGGTAATACTATAAATGAATTAGGAGAGTAAGAAACTTTTTAGTTGTCAGATTTATGAAGAAGGGAAGAATTTGTGACCAAATAAGAGATAGAGAACATTACACAAAATGAATCATTTTGATTATATTAAATTTAAAAGGTTTTGTACAAATAAAACCGATGCACAAGATTAGAAGAAAAGCAGAAATAATTTCTACAGTAAGTGTCTCTGATAAAGGATTTATTTATTAAATATATAGAAAACTGTCAAATTCATAAAAATATAAGTCATTCCTAATTGATAAAGGGTCAAAGGATATGAACAGGCAGTTTTCAGATGAAGAAAGCAAAGCTATCTATAGGTATATGAAAAATGCTCTAAATCACCATCAATTAGAAAAATGCAAACTAAAACTATTCAGAGGTTCTACCTCACACCTATCAAATTGACTAATATTACAGAAAAGGAAAATGATAGCTGTTTTGAGATGTGGTAAAATAGGGACACAAATGCACTATTGGTAGAATTCATGATTCAACCATTCTGGAGAACAATTTGGAGCTATGCCCTAAGGGCAATCAAACTATGCATACCCTTTGAAACAACAATACCACTACTAGATCTGTGTCTCAAGGAGATTAAAAAAAGAGGGGGGGGGAAGGAAGGGGAAGGACTTATTTGTACAAAATTATTTATAGCAGTTCTTTTTTAGCAGCAAAGAAATTGGAAATTTCAGGAATGTTCAGGAATAGCTGAACAAATTGTGGTATATGTTTGTAAAAGTAAGAAATGCTGAGCAGGATGATTTTAGAAAAATCTTGAAAGACTTACAGAAACTGATGTAAAGTAAAATAAGCAGAACCAGAGAACATTGTACACAGTAACGGCAATACTGTATGATGATAGATTATAAATGATTTAGCTATTCTCAGCAATACAATGATCTAATTCAATTTCAATGAACTCATGAAAATGCTGAACACCTGCACAAGAACTGAATGCAGAACAAAGCATACTATTTTTCATTTTATTTTTGTATGTGTATGTTTTTCTTTGTATCTTCTTTTACAATATGATTGATAGAAATATGTTTCTTGTCAACTTGTCAGTTGTGTATTGTTCCACGGAGTGGGGAGAGGAGGGAGACAATTTGGACCTTAAAATTTAGAAAATGAATGTGAAAATTGTCTTTACATGTAACTGGGAACAAATAAAATATTATTTAAAAAATAAAAAATAAGTTTTGGTTTTTAAAAGTGGCAAATCTCACTTATCTGAAAAATTCATTTATGTGTAACATTTTATTCCATGTTGATACCAGTTAAATGAGATGTTTCTCTATTAAGATAATCTGAAGGTAATGAGGTAATCCATACTATCTCATTTTAAAAGAAATTTTCAGAATTCTTAATAGAAATGAATGAAGAAATATATTTCCTCTTTCACCCTTATTTACTCTTTAAGGAAGGGTCTGGACTACTCAGTAATGACATACATAATTGTTTTACAGCATGGTAAATGCTGGGCTATTCTCATATTTTTCCAGAATGCCATCCATAGTGATTCTTTATGTGTAGATTCAGCACATCTGTGCAAGTGATGATTAAAAGAACTCCCTATCTCCCCTTTTTTAGAGGGATTCTTAAAAACAAACTCAGAAATGTCCTTTCTCTAACAGTTAGCTCTCTGTCAAACTGTAGACATGTCTTTAAGTGAACAAGGAAAGGCTACTGACAATAAATGGATCATTATGGACCCTAAGGACTGCAGGGTGTCTCTTCCTTTTTGTCATAGGTTGTTCACTGTGTATTGGGAAAGAACTTCCTATGTCTACTGGTAATGTTTGAAAACTGTTTTTGGAGTTGGGAAAAGAGAATTTGGAGATTCAGAAGCTGAATATACAGTAATAGAATATACATAAATCATTTTAAAATAAGAAAACTCAGCATTGCAGTCAGTAGATTTAGCTTTTTGAGTTGAAAAAAATAAGACTATTTATCTTGTTTTCTCCTCCTATCCCTTGCCCAAAATCACACAATTTAAAGATTCTGGGGGCCCTCTATAATTGTTAGGTATGTGGAGGGAGGTAGCATGAGATAAGGGATTTAGGCTTTTACATTTTGGTATGATAGAGGTAAAAGGGATGGCAGAAGATACTTATGAATTTTAATAATGACATTAGGATCAGAGGAAGAACAAGCATGTGTGAAACTATCTTCCCTACTCTTCTTATTTAGGGAGGGTAGTCTTTCAAGTGTCAAGGATAGACATAGGTTATGGGAAGTTTATTTCCTGGGATGCTAATTCAAAATTATTACATTTACTTAGAAGCAAGTTCACAGTCTAGGGGAAGAATAATCACTATCCCTTCCTCCACCCCCAGAATTAGAACATTGCAAGCAAACACACATGCACCCCCTCCCTCCCCCACACACCCCACATAACATATCTGAAACTGTCAGGAAGTAAATGGACCATTTTTTTTTCATTCTCAGAAGATTGCTCATCTCTTCATCAGTGGTGGCAAATTTCCAATCATTAGATTGGACTTGTATAGTTTTCTAGGCTATAAAATTGACTTCTAATTGAAGAAAAGATTTTTTTAAAAAAAGGATAATATACCTTGTAGTTCCAAATGTACATGATATAGGAATATGAGAAGACTCGACTCATATCCTTTAAAACTGTAAGGGAAGAGTGTCAAGCTAGGAGTGAGATGGTGTTCTCAGACCTGGGGAATGATTTGCTGGATGCCAGGAAAATGCTGGTCCACTGCTTGTGCACGCATGTCACTTGCTGTGCAGCTGCAGACCTATTCCCTTTGAATTGTCTGACATCTGATCCCTGTTGGAATCCTTTCCTGCAGGAGTCTTCTTGAACTTACAGGCTCAGCTTGCTTATTTGTCCTAAGAACTTTGGATTCCTGTGGTGTTTCTGTTACGTGACTTCCATAGCATAAAGATGAAAGGTTGTCTTTGCTAATACTGTGTCTAATTTTGAAATTCAGTGCCCTGAAAGTAAGGCAAGTGGAAGAATATGCCCAGAGAATAATGATGAAGTTATCTGAAGATTAGTGAGAAATGTGGCCATTGTACACATTTGTCATTTTTTTTTCTCTGCTGAGTTAATTTCTCATATTTCTGTTCGCCTGGAAATGAGGCAAACAGTACAGAAACGTAGCACAAAAATACTAAGTGAAGTGTAGATTTTTTTCCAATTTGATCTCTTGGTATTTCATGCCTGCCTCTTTGCTTTGTATAAGCTTTGAAAATTTTGATTGATTCTGAAAAAATGTAGTTTATTACCAAAAGGTATCAGCTCTTTCTCATCCTCCCTCCATTCTTGATTCCCTTCCCACCCTCCCTTCCTCTCTCTCTCTCCCTCCCTCTTTCCTTCCCTCCCTTCCTCCCTCCCTTGCTTCTCCCTCCCTCCTTTTCTCCCTCCTTTTCTCCCTCTTTCCCTCCCTCCCTTTCTTTCTTTTCTCCTTCCTCCCTCTCTCCCTCCCTCTCTCCCTCCCTCCCTCCCTCCTCCCTCCCTCCCTCCCTCCCTTCCTTCCTTCCTTCCTTCCTTCCTTCCTTCCTTCCTTCCTTCCTTCCTTCCTTCCTTCCTTCCTTCCTTCCTTCCTTCTTTCCTTCCTTCCTTCTTTCCTTCTTTCCTTCCTTCCTTCCTTCCTTCCTTCTTTCCTCCCTCCCTTCCTTCCTTTTCTCCTTCCCACCTTTCTGCCTTCTTGCCTGATTGCCTGCTTCTTTTTATTAAGTACCCATGATGATTCTGAGAAGAGACTAAGTTATGGAATGCAAAGACAATATTCCATTGAAGGCCTAATTATAAAATATGTAGAGAATAGATACAAAATAGTTTCTGAAGGGAAGGAGGATATTAAAAACTGGTATCTCCTAGGATGATTCCTATAGGAGATGACTTTGAAGGAAGCTAAAGGTCCTAAGATATGAAAATGAGGAGAAAGTGTTCAAAGGCATTGTACACCTTAAATTCTATGTGTGGTTGGTCATTAACCAGAAAGAAAATAGTTGCTGGTCATTTTTATATATTTGATTGAAATGAATTATTGTACTGAGAGAGATCAACAGATGTTAGGACTACTGATTTTTGTAATGAAATCTTACAACAGTACTTTTCAGTAAAGCAAAATCTGAGATGAAGGGTTTACTGAGAAATAACCAGCTAGAAAACCATTTATTAAGCATTTATGATCTGTTAGGAGATGGAGCAGTCAAGGGAATTAGTTGATATGGGAGTAGAATGAATGATGGTGGGGTTTCTCAAAAAATAGCATTTTTTGATAAATAACAATTTACTAATCACAAGAGCTGGTCCCAAAGAAAGAGTAATTATTAGGTGCACAAGGAGGTTTAGTAATGCAATATTCAAAAGGTTTCAATATGGGAGCCTATATATATAAAGGCAATATATATTGCCTTTTGAGAGATTTCACATCTTGAGTTCAAGATAAGAGGAAATGCTTTAAAATTAAACTGACATGGATAATAATTGAATTACCTACCTTACTGGCTGTTGGGAGGCTCAAATAAAATGCTATATATAAACATTTTTATACACTTTTAAAGCAACACATGCCAATTGTCATTGTAATTGTTACAATCAGTAGATTTTAAAAAGTAATGTCTATGATCCTTAATGACAGAATAAGCCTTATTCTTGTAAGATTATTAGGCATAGATGGTCCTTGATGATGACTAGAATGGGCCAGTTCCTTCCAAAGCTGTGGCAAGAGGTGACTCTGGAAGATTCCTTTGCTACTTTGGCAGCCAAAGTTGGTGGTGTCTGTGTGTTGAACCTTAAAACTGATATTTGAACAGGGAGTGCTGGAATCCAATAGCTCTGAAAGGGGTCTGCCAAAAAAGCTACACAAGATCAGTTTTTTGGACACTGGGCTGGAAACTGTGATTGGCTAAGGCAGTGAGAGCTATGCTTTCCAACATCTCCATCAAAATAGAGTTCTCTGGGGCCTAAACATATTGGTACGTTCATATATTTTTATGTTTTAGCCATCCTTCTCTACTTCCTTTCATTTCTCTTGCTAAATGAGAAAATAACATCCTCCAGGGGTTAAAGGCTTCCCAACTGCTTGGAAATTGTGACGATGATCTACAGTACATGAATTACAAGGGAATTTTATGGAGCAGTATGAGGGTTGATAGAAAAAAGTGCTGACATTTGTCAACAGACCAACTGGTTCTAGAAAAACTATTTTCCCCCCTGATACAATTTGGAATACTATTACTCTATTTATATTTTAGTAATACTTTCTCTGCCCAAGAATTTTTTCCTGTATACAAGGGTTTAAAAGACTTCGTATTGCAATATACATGAGCTACTATATGCTAATTTTCAATACCATTTTTCGCTGGGAAAGTAACTACCCTCGTTTATGTTTTTTTTTTTTTTCCTTGAAGTGGATAAGGTTGGTAGCAACACACTCTTTTTTTTTTTTTTTTTTTTTGGTAAAAGGAACCAATGTTGTCACCTAACTTTCCCAAGATCACTTGGCAAATTAGTGGCAAAGATAGAGTAATATTCTCACCTCAGAGTTAATTCACTTGCTATAAGGTTCTGAAATAGATTTTACAGAAGCAGTTGGACCTCTACTGGGATCCTGGTCATGTCTGAGAGATGGAAATTCCAAGCTACTAATATTGGCAACTCTAGTAAATTTTCTTGATAGATAATGTGTCTCCCTAACAGAATAATAATAATAATAAAACTAAACTTTTGTACTGACTTTTTCTTGTTTTAGGAGATACAGAAAAATGGAACTCAAAATACTTAGTATCAGTAACTTTATCTTCTAACATAAATACAATATTTATATTATTTCTATTTATACTTATAGGCATTTACATAGTAAATCAAAGTTTACAAATATTTTTCTAGCAACATTTATATTATGTAGGTAGCACAAGTATTTATTATATACAAGTAATGTATATTCATATATTATAAAATATATACTGATGAACTTCTCTGGGCAACCAAATTTTAACATAATTTTCCATAAGTCCTTGTGATTGACAGTATCAAAGTATACAACATTTGTAGATCTGACCAAGACTTTCCTTCCTTCCTTCCTTCCTTCTTCCCTTCTCCCTCCCTTTTCCCTTCCCTCTCTCCCTTTTTTCTTCCTTCCCTCCCTTCCTTCTTTCCTCTCTTTCTTATTTGAAATACAGCATTACTATGATTTAAGTGAAAAGGAATGGGAATGACAGTAACAAAATTATCTACTATTAATATCGGGATGGACCTGAAACAGTTTAATATTTGAAACTTGAGGGAGGTGTAATTGTATTCCAAACCAGATGAATACAATACATGGGTTCACAATATGAATTATATATATTTTTTTATTATAGCTTTTTATTTATAAGTTATATGCATGGGTAATTTTACAGCATTGACAATTGCTAAACCTTTTGTTCCAATTTTTCCCCTCCTTCCGCCCATCCCCTCCCCAAGATGGCAGGTTGACCAATACATGTTAAATATGTTAAAGTATAATGAATTATATTTTTTAAACTGTCACATTCAGTCCAAAGATCTCTTATTTCCTTTAGCATCTCAAAGATTAAGTACTTGTTCTGCACAGTATATAATAAAGTGGCAAATATAGCACCCCACTGATATTACAGGACAGTTTTTTAGAACTAGATTCCTGATTCTGGCCTTTAGTTTCTTTCCCTCACAGGTTATACTCTTCATCAGAGTATACAGTTGTCTGAGCAATCTGTCAGTCCTACCCTTATGGTTCTGCCAGAGCAAAATCCATGGGAGCTTCTGAAGATGCAAAAGCAAGCATAGGAACAAGCTCCAAATTTAAGTCTCCAATAAGTTTAATAGTAAGGAAATGCCTAATCAAACTTGTAGTTAACTTTAGCTAGATTATCATGATACTTATGTGCATGGTCTTATGTAAGACAATGGACTTTGCCTTGACTTTTTTCCCCTTTAATATTTATTTTGTTCTCCCAGAAAACCATGGGGATAGATAACTTTATGTACTGGTATCATATATCTTTGCCAATTAGTACATTTTTGTAGGCAACTGTCAATTTTACAGCAAATGTTATAACAGCACATTCAGCTTGGATGGAATAATCATTTTTCAGACTACCACATTTCTCTTGGTCAGTTCTATTCATACATTCAATTTAATAGGGCTTCTATTTAATAGGTGACTACATGTTTTTCAAATTCACCAGACAAATGATGTTTTATGAGTATGAATTTTGCTTTTTCCTCCATCACTAATGCAAGTTTGAATTGAACAAAGAGGTTAGCCTTGAGCCACTATGATGCTCTGTCCCACTTGACAGAAGCCTTAATTTTCTTAAAGAATATTTTGTAATTATATTTATATAAGTTTTGAATATATCTTGGTGGTTTCACTTCCAGATATATGATGGATTCTATAGTTTTGTTGAAAAGAATTTGTTTTCTTCATCTTTTCCAGTAGAGTTTTATTAGTAATATTCAGGAAGAATGATCACTTTTATGGATTTACTTTGCATTATTCTATTTTATAAGTAATCAATTATATTAATTTATTTTTCATTGAATCACTGAGATTTTCTATTTGAAACAGCATATCCTTTATGAATAGAAATAATTTTGTCTCAAATTATCATTTTATTCTTAATTTATTGGTATAGTTACTTTAAAAAATAACAACTGTATCTTATAACAACTGTATCTTCTAACATTAGAGATAATGGATATCCTTACTTTATATTTGATTAGGGAAACATCTTATGTTTCCTCCTTACAAATACTATTTTTCATAACCTTACAGTGGTGTTTTTCTTTTTTACTACTTTGTTTTAGTGCAGGATTTCACAGAAATTGTGGCTATGGCTTATTAAAGACTATTTCTGTGTCTTTTCATACAATTATAGATTTTTATTGATTATATGATATATTTCTGTTTTTCTAATTTTGAACCTCCTCTGAGTTCCTGGCATAAACTAAGTCTGATTGCAGAATAATACAATAATAATTTATTGAATATATCTGTGTAATCTCTTTGTCAATATTTTACTCAATATTTTTGTATTAATTTTCATTTTTGATGTTCTTTAGTTTTCTTCCTGATCTTTTTTTCCTCCCTATTTGGATATCAGATGTCTATGCTAATTAAGCATAATAATAGGCATTAGGGCCATATTTATCATCATAACAGGAATTTTGGCATTTTGTGAATAGTATATGTAACAGAGGAGTTGATTATTCTTTAAATTTTTCAAAGAATTAACTTAGAAATTGACTCGACTCAGATCTCTTTTTTTCCTTTTGTGCTCTTCATGCTATTGGAAGGTCAATTGTGGTTTGATTTATTCTCTCTCTCTCTCTCTCTCTCTGTGTGTGTCTCACACACACACATACACTAAAACATTCATTAATTTCATTTAAAGTTTTAGTTTTGTTGCCATGTAACTAGATGTAATAGTTTCCAACAGAACAGAAACAGTTACCATTGAACAATACATATGGATCCCTGTGAGTTGTATTTTGATTTAGAATATTGCATGTTAAAATTATCTTTGTATTTTATTTGTTTGTCAAATATTTCTCAATTACATTTTAATCTAGTTTGGACCTTACATGGAAGTGTTTTGGGCCATAAGTGGCCCATGGGCTATATGTTTGACAACTCTGATTTAGAAGTATATAATTCCCCTAAAAACTGCTTCTTAAATTTTCTTTATTATTTCATTGTTTCTAATTTAATTAAGTTACTTTCTCTATGACTTATTCTTTGACCTTTTCATTCTTTAATATTACTTTATCTAGGTTCCATGTAAGGAATATTAAAAATATGTACATTTGTTAAGATTCTTATTTAGTAATGTCATATAGTAATGCAAGGGCTAGCAAATCTCTTCCCATTCCCAGTATTTTCTTTAGCCCCTAAGCTTATTTCTTATTTATCTTTCTGTTAGATTAGAGTTAGAAAGAGGTATGTTGTCAAAGTATTTAACAATTATTATCTCTTAGGTCAGGTAACTTTTCTTTCCTCTTTCCTCAGATACTGTTATTTCATTCAAATACATTTAATATCAATATTGTTTCATTACAAGTCTTAAAGAATAATGTGGTTTTCCTGTTTATTTCTTAAACATTTGTATTTTCACCATTGCCCTGAGATCGTGATTGCCATTTCTGATTAATGACTTCAAGTGAGGCATAATAAATTCTACTCCAATCTTTCAATTTAATTCTATATGAATTTTTATATTTGAAATATGTTTCTGATGAACAATAAACTTTTGGAATTGCTTTCCAAGAAATTCTGCCACCCTCCTCTGTTTTGTGGACAAATTCCACTCTATTAAATCATGTTATAATATTTATTGTCCCCTCACCCCCTCATATTCCACTTTTAGAAGAAAAAACAAAGTGGGGGGAGGGAATGAAATCAGCAGTAAGTATCTGGTTTATATTACTTGGAATGATATAATCCCAAACTTTTCCTTTCTACCTCAAATATTAGTTCTTGCCCTACTCCCCCTTTCTTTTCATAATTAGCCCTTCATTTTTATTATATGTATCTCTTCCCTAACTTTATCCTTCCTCTCAAACTCTTCTTTTTTCTCCCTCTCACCTACCTATTTACTATATATTATTTACTAATATATTTTCCTTCAATCTTCCTCAATCTAGTTTAGATAAAAAATTATATCCCCATTCTCTCACCCCTATTTGCAAATTTAAGTAATCTTTTCCTGATGCCCCAATTACAAGAAAATATATGCTTCTCCCCTACTCATCATTCCTTCACTAGTTCATTTCTTTCCTTCTTTGCTTTCTAAATACCCAAACTTTAACATTATCTTTCTTTCTTCATTCATGGTCTCTTAAAAACACAGGGGTTTCAAAGACCAATAATCTCTTTTTTTCAGGATGCAAAGGTGGTCATTAAAATCATTTTAGGTTATTCAATTTTTTTAAACTTCCTAGACTTCTGTTAACAGTTATTCTCATTTTTAGAAAAAAATTGCCTAAGTTTTTGTTTTTGTTTTGTTTTTGGTAAGATTTCTCAGAAGTTACTGAGTTCTTTTAAAAATGCTCTCAGTAACTGATCAATAGAATAGATTAGGTTCACAGGACAAAATAGTCAATGACTATAGTAATCTAGTATTTGATAAACCCAAAGACCCCAGCTTTTGGGATAAGAACTCACTATTTGACAAAAACTGCTGGGAAAATTGGAAATTAGTATGGCAGAAACTAGGCATTGACCCACACCTAATACCATATACCAAGATAAGGTCAAAATGGGTTCGTGATTTAGACATAAAAAGTGATATTATAAGCAAATTAGAAGAACAAGAGTTTACCTCTCAAATTTATGGAGAAGGAAGGAATTTGTGGCCAAAGAAGAACTGGAGTTCATTATTGAACACAAAATAGATAATTTTGATTATGTTAAGTTAAAAAGTTTTTGTACTAACAAAACTGATGCAGGCACGATTAGAAGAGAAGTAATAAATTGGGGAAAATTTTACATTCAAGGGTTCTGCTAACGATCTCATTTTTAAAATATATAGAGAATTGATTCAAATTTATAAGAATTCAAGCCATTCTCCAGTTGATAAATGGTTAAAAGATATGAACAGACAATTTTCAGATGAAGAAAATGAAACCATTTCTAGTCATATGAAAAAGGTACTCTAAATCACTATTGATTACAGAAATGCAAATTAAGACAACTCTGAGATACCACTACACACCTGTCAGATTGGCTAAGATGATAGTAAAAGATAATGATGAATACTGAAGGGGATGTGAGAAAAATGAGACACTAATATATTGTTTTTTTTTTTTAATTTTATTTTATTTAATAATAACTTCGCATTGACAGAATCCATGCCAGGATAATTTCTACACGACATTATCCCTTGCAATCACTTATGTTTCGTTTTTTTCCCCTCCCTCCCTCCCCCCCCCCCAGGATGGCAAGCAGTCCTATATATGCTAAACATGTTGCAGTATATCCTAGATACAATACATATTTGCAGAACCGAACAGTTCTCTTGTTGCACAGGGAGAATTGGATTCAGAAGGTAAAAATAACTCGGGAAGAAAATCAAAAATGCAAATAGTTCACATTCATTTTCCAGTATTCCTTCTTTGGGTGTAGCTGTTTCTGCCCATCATTTCTCCAATGAAACTCAGTTAAGTCTCTTTGTCAGAGAAATCCACTTCCATCAGAATACATCCTCATACAATATCGTTGTCAAAGTGTATAATGATCTCCTGGTTCTGCTCATCTCACTTAGCATCAGTCCATGTAGGTCTCTCCAAGCCTCTCTGTATTCATCCTGCTGGTCATTCCTTACAGAGCAATAATATTCCATAACATTCATATACCACAATTTACCCAGCCATTCTCCAATTGATGGGCATCCATTCATTTTCAGTTTCTAGCCACTACAAACAGGGCTGCTACAAACATTTTGGCACATACAGGTCCCCTTCCCTTTTTTAGTATCTCTTTGGGGTATAAGCCCAATAGAAACACTGCTGGATCAAAGGGTATGCACAGTTTGATAACTTTTTGGGCATAATTCCAGATCGCTCTCCAGAATGGCTGGATTCGTTCACAACTCCACCAACAATGCATCAGTGTCCCCGTTTTCCCGCATCCCCTCCAACATTCATCATTATTTTTTCCTGTCATCTTAGCCAATCTGACAGGTGTGTGACACTAATATATTGTTGATGGAGTTGGGAACTAATTTGTGATGACCACGTATTTAAAATCAACCGGAATCAGGAATTCAAGTTAAGGGAAAAATCTTCAATCTTTAGTGAAGAGGTGAAGAAGGATTGCGATAGCATGGGCAGGTGCGACAGGAAGCCAGCTAGCAGGGGGGGATCGGAGGTGAAGGGCGGTTGCGATAGCAATGCGAGCAACTGTGTCAAGACGGCAGACAGCAGTCTCTCCTTCCGCTTCCCTTTTCTACTCCCTTGCCTCCACCCACCAAAAACATCATTTCCTATACAACACATCAGGACTTGTACAAAGAGTGGGCAGGGCCATTCTTTCTCCAAGCATATATATTAATAGAGTATGGTCCAATTACTATTTAGCCTCACGTGCTTGGGACCTCAGTGCATCAACTCAAGCCTCAGCCCATTACACTAATCAAATCATTCTGGAGAGCAATTTGGAACTATGCCCCAAAGGCTATCAAAATGTGCATATTCTTTGAATCAGAAGTGTTTCTATTGGGCTTATGTCCCAAAGAGATTTTAAAGGAGGGAAAGGGACCCACGCACGTGTGCAAAAATATTTGTGGCAGCTAATATTGTAGTGGCAAGAAACTGGAAACTGAGTGGATCTTCATTGGTTGGAGAATGGCTGAATAAGTTATGGTATACGAATGTTATGGAAAATTATTGTTCTGTAAAATCAGCAAGATGATTTCAGAGAGGCCTGGAAAACTAACACCAAGTGAAATGAACAGAACCAGGAGATCATTGTACACGGCAACAAGAAAATTATACGATGATCAATTCTGATGGACTTGGCTCTTTTCAATAATGAGATGATTGAAACCAGTTCCAATGATCTTGTGCTGAAGAGAGCCATCTATACCCAGAGAGAGAACTGTGGAAAATGAGTATGGATCATTACATAGAATTTTCACTCTTTTTGTTGTTGCTTGAATTTTTTTCTTTCTCACTTTTTTTTTTTTTTTTGCTTTTATTTTTCTTGTCTAGTAAGATAATTGTATAAATATGTATACATATATTGGATTTAACATATATTTTTAACATATTTAAAATATATTGGATTACTTTGCCATCTACGAAAGGGATGGGGGAAGGGAGGGAAATTTGGAATACAAGATTTTGCAAGGGTCAATGTTTAAAAAAATTATCCATGCATATGTTTTGAAAATAAAAAGCTTTAATAAAAAAAAGCAAAAATGCTGTCTTTTTTTTCCTGTTGGATTGTACCCAGCTTTGTAGGATAAATTATTATTGGGGGCATAATTTTGTTGCAAAATGTTTACTATTCTAATAAGGGTTTTTGATTTCTGTTACAAGTTGTTTATTTACCATTCAAGTTTTACATGTAGATGTATATGTATTTTATATATATATATATGTTACACATCATATATATACACACACAAATATATACATGTATATATTAAAATTATTTTTATTTTGTTAAATCTTTCCCAATTACATATAAAATTTTTTACAATCAATTAAAAATATTTGAGTTTTAAATTCTCTCCCTCCTGTCTCATATCCCTCTTGAGAAAGCAAGAAATTTGATATTGATTATAAATGTGAAATCATAAAAAATTTCTATTTTAGCTATGTTGCAAAAGAAAACACACAACACACCCAAAAAAATAAAAATAAAGAAACTTTAAAAGTTTATGCTTCACTCTGCATTCAGAGTTCATCAGTTCTCCCTCTGGAAGTGAATAGCAGTTGTTATCATAGGTCATTTGGATCATTTGTCATCTTGGACCATTGTCTTGATCAGAATAGCTAAATCTTTCACAGTTGATCATCCTCACAATATTGCTAGTACTGAATACAATGTTCTTCTGGTTTTGCTCATTTCACTTTGTATCAGTTTATATAAGTCTTCCCAGGTTTTTATGAAACCATCTTGCTCATCAGTTCTTATAGCATAATAGTATTCCATCAAAATCATATACCATAACTTGTTCAGACATTTCCCAATTATTGGGTATCCCCTCAATTTATAATTTTTTGCTCCCACAAAAAGAACTGCTGTGAATATTCTTCTATAAATAGGTTCTTTTTCTTTTCTTTGATATCTTTGAGATGCAGTGCTAATAGTGGTTTAAGTTTTATGTTAACAGCTTTCCTTTTAGTTCTCAAGTCATAGATGTAGACCAAAACAAAACAAAGAAAAACAAAGAAAAAGAACCCTCTTTCACTTAATTTATCTTATTATACCTTCCAGTTTTTCTTAAAGTTCCTATGTATAATTTGTTTTCTTTTTGTAATGCTGGAGAAACTGAGCAAGATAGAGATTAGAGAGTATTTAATAATTTATCTAATGGGAGAGATATACTGGGACCAAATGGATCCATGGTTTAGTCCCAGGGCTGAATGAAACTATTGTTTCCAAGAATCCAGCAAACAATGAGAGTTCTCAATGGCATATATATACATTGCTCAGACTCAGGTGGTAGACTGAGGTGGGGACACAGTCAGGGTGCTGAGAGCAGGAATGGAACTCTGACAGACTGGGGTGAGCCTCTGGAGAGGGGATGACAATCAGGGGGAGGCACCCCGGACATGATCAGATAGTATCTGATATTCTGGTAGCTTGGGATGGGGAGAGGCATTCTGATATTCTAAAACATAAGATCTTTTATCCTTATCAAATATTCTGATAAAGAGGGAAGGGAGATTTTGCAGGACTAAGAAGCAAAGAAATTGAGTCAGGTCAGGATAATTAGAGAAACTGAGAACTGTGACATAACATTTTCTGGGGACCTTCTTAGTGTTACTGAGGAATTATTATCTTTTATAGTTTTATTAATCAAACATCAAGAAACATTTATTTGGCACCTATTATGTTTTAGTCAGTGTGCTACTGACTACAGATATGAATCTACAGATACGAAGAAAAAGCAACCATAGTCTTTACTTTCAATGAGCTTACGTGCTAAAAGGGGAGACAATATATAAATAACTGGGTAATTCATGATATATATAGAACAGATGGAAATTAGCCTTAGAGAGAAAGGATATTAGAATCTGAGGTAATGATTTGAACTCCAAAAAAACCTCATAACCCCACTATCAAGAACAATGTAAATGCTAAAACAAGCCCATCCTATTCCCATTATCAACCATAACCTCATACAAAAGGACATTAATTTCCTGGCACTGTCTTGTTAGCATTTCTAAGACAAACTCAATTGTCTCATTATGCATCATGAAACTTAATAGACAATGTGCAGGCAAGTTTGTTCTTCACTAAGTCTCTTCTTGGCCCCTTTCTAATTCCTCCACAACTCTTCTTTAATTCTTCCCTAACTCCTTAGAGCCTGTTTATCTTCTCCTCCTTTTCCTTCTGCTCCTTTAAAAAGCCACATCACCCAAACCTTACAACAAAAGAATTGTTAGGCGTCATCCACGACTTTTTCATGACAATGAAAGATACTCTCTGGCTAAGAGAACACCTCTGTGTTCTTCACATTTAGAACCACTCTCCCACTTCCTGTTACTTCATCAATAATACTTGAGTTTAAAGGAAATCAGGGATTCTAAGAATCAGAAATTAGCAGGAAAAACATTCTTGACATGTGGGACAGCCTAGGACAAGTTATAGACAAGGGAAATGTAATATCCTGTATGTGGAATAGCAAATAAGTCAAATATGTTTGGATTATAGAACATATGGAAAGGACTAATCGTTAAAAAAAATGGAGAACTATAAAGATGCCAGGTTGTAAAGAGCTTTAAATATTGAAAAGAAAATTTTATATTTGATCCTAGAGATAATAGGGAGCCACTGAAATTCATGGAGGGGGAAGTGACATAATCAGACATACATTTTAGGACAATTACTTTGTCAGCTTAGTGGTATTTGGATTTCAGTGAGAAAGGGAGAGTAGCCAGAAGGTTTTTGTTTTGGTTTGTTTTGATAGTCTAGGCATAAAGTGCAGAGAATTAACATTAGAGTAGTAGTTGTGTGAGAGGTTGTTGTGAAGTTGACAACAAATTAGATATTTGGGGTAAGTGCTAATTACAAGTTAACATTGAGGTTGGGAGTCTGGGAGGTTGGCCATGTCTTTAAACACTAGTAATACTAGTAATAGGGAAATTCAGAAGAGAAAAGAGTTTGGGATGGAAAGATAATTTCAAATATATTAAACTTGAGAGACATCCAATTCCTGCCAAAAAGATATAGGACCAGCTTTTAGGAGAATGACTAGGGTTGTAAATATAGATCTGGGAAGTTAAACTGAGTAACTAAAAAACCAATGAAGGCATCAGAGAATAGGTAATTAAACATAACTTCTCCCTCATGTTGGAGAGACTGCTAGAATATATTATACAAATTGGAGAATATACCTGGAAAAATTTGATTTGTAAGTAGAACTTTTAAACTAGATGGCAGATCTCTGATGTCTGATCAAATTATCTCATTTTTAATGAGGTAGACTCCTACTGAGGGCTGAGGAGGGACAGGAAAAATTTGTCATGGGAGAGAGAGGAGGGGAGAAAGTTGGATTTAGGGAATACTAACAATTATATTAAGTTATTAAGTTAGGTAAGAAAGGGATAAATGGATATGTGTTTGGATGAGTGGCAGATTAGAAATGCACTAAAAGGAAATGGAAATAAAGAAGAAAAAAAGACACTCTTTTGTTTGTGAAAACTTTGGGAATTTCCCCAAATGTTTAGTGCTATATGCAGAGAATGCTTAAGTTTCTGGAGGGTCTAGTGGGTAACCAGACTATAGTGAACAACAAACCCTGTGGGGTTTTGCTGTCTTGTTTAATACCCAGGCTTAAGAAAGACAAAAGGAAAAAATGAGAAAAATAAATTCACTGACTCAGTCACCACAACAGCATCAATATGTGAATTCCATGAAACTTTAGACAACTCCTAGCACTTGGGAAACTTTAGTGAAGCATTCCATTGCCTTGACTAAAGGGAACATACAGCATACTGTAAACAGACTTTCAATTTACAGTTTCAAGAGAAATATCTGTAGGCATAGATACTACTCAAAGCAACCCTGGGAGCCCCAGGGAAAAAGAATCCTGTTCCCTTCCACAAATGGAGATCTCTGTATTTTTTCAAAATTAATATGAATCTTTTTAGGTAATTAATACAAGATACATTTTGCTTCCAGCTCAGAATTTAAACTTATACCCTGGAACCAGTAAACATTGGCAGGCCTGCTCTATTGTTGTTTTCATTCTTCTTTCTTGAAGAGGACCAATGACAGTAGGAGGATAATGTCTTGACTTGCAAGTGAATTAAGGAGGCAGAGCTATGCAAAGTCATCATACTCTCTCCTCCATGTCGTCTGAGTCCAGTTGCAGGACACAGATCAGAACAAATGACAATGGACCCAGATGCAGTGGGAGACTTTGGCCTTTTTAAGCTAAGGTCTTTCCCAGATCTCAGTTTGTCTGAGGTAGCATACATTTAGTGATTGAAGACTAGATAAAAGTTGGGGCAAAAGATGGTTTAGTTTGACTTCCCAAAAGACTCAATCTGAAAGAAAAAGACCTTCAGACTTTCAGACTAGAACAGAAACAATTGCTATTTACACTCACTCTGAGAACCAGAATGATTTGGTTTTAAAGGTATTTTCAAGTAGCTACACTTGAATCCTGATGGGCTTTATCAAGTCTGGTTTACCAGAGCTATATTTTAAGAAATCATAAACAAAAACTACATGCAACGAAAGAGGTAATTGTTCCTATTTAAAAAAATAAAACAATGATAGAATAAATAAAAAGGGAGGAACAAAAATCTAGTCCCCAAACCAAAGATATCTTGTATAGTATTAGCAATCAAAATTTTTATTCCTTTGGACAGAGCACCCACTTATAAGGGCATGCCTCCTCATCTAGACAGAGAGAAAACAGGAGTCTTGCTCTATTAAGTTTTTTCTTCTACAAATGGGTAATGCTGTATCTGAATGATGGTGCCTATTTCTTTAAAATGTCTTTAGGGGAATAGTTGATCATATTTTTCTGAGATTCATTCCATCAACTCAATATTTATCCATATAAACTACTTACTATCTATGTGACAGTGGACAAATCACTACTTTTCTGGGCTTCAGTTTTGCAATCTATAAGAAGGAAGGAAAGAAATAAACATTTGTCAGGCAGTTTCTGTCTTAACTGCTTTATAAATATGCTCTCCTTTAATCCTCACAGCAGCCCAAGTAGGCAGGTAGGTGCTTATTATTATTATTTCCATTTTATAGTTGAGAAAATCGAGGCAGACAGAAATTGTTACTTGTCCAGTCACACAATTAGGAAGTATCTGAGGCTATATTTGAACTCAGGCTTTCCTGCTTCCAGGTGGCTCTGGCCAATTGGATTTGACAATGAAGATTGACATTTATATATTACTTAAAGTTTTGCAAAATCCTTTCCATACTTTTTTTTATTTATGTTTCACAACAAACTCGCTGAGAAGAAAAAGAAAGCCAAATACAACACCCCCCAAACTCTGGGACACATTTTCACACAAGTATGTATGGAGCTCAGAAGAATGGGGGTTCAAATTTAGAGAACAAAGGTTGAAAAAGGAGCAACTAATTATTCCTGGATGGCTGAAAATCCTACTCTTCCTTCATAGAATCTTCATGAAATTTGCTTTTTTAAGCAAATCTGTTTTCCCAGATTTCTTGTAAAGTCCTAGAGCTGCCTTTCCACAAAGAACCTAGGTTGTCCTTGGCTTCCACTTCATATGCTTTTCTGAGCCATTGCTGCTTGGAGACACTGGTGGAATGCCAATGGGAAGTCCAAATGTTTTGACTTTTCAAAATTCACAGTACCATTCTCTAGTCAAAGGTGGGAAAAGAAGAGTGAGACCCCATCCACCTACCTTCAAGTAATTGTCTCTCAGGCTCTTAGCTGAAGCTACTTCACAATGAGACTGGCCAGCTATTGGAATGCTGGATTCTAGCTGTCTTTTTGTTTTTATTCAAGTGTCATGATGTGACCAATGCCTTAGCCAAACACAAGATCTTTTCTGTGAAACATTATTTTCTTTTATCTAATGGCTCAAAAGCATTTAATTTTTCCTTTGACTGATTAAATGCATCTAATTTATGACTAATTATTTATGAATCTAATAATTTATGAATCTAATTAGATTCAGTAGAGAAATTTGGACTCTGTAATTAATGAGGTAGGGACATGAAATACCCTTCTTACTTAGCTGGTGAGTGTTTATGACTGTTGTTTGAATCAAGGTCATCCTGATGTTAAATCTACTATCTCTCATGACTGTGAGTGTAGGAAATCAGTTCATTCCATGTTACAATGAAGATTTACTTTATTGCTCAAATGTCCAGGCAATGACCCTTTTAAAAATCTATGGTTTGGATGCATATAACAGGAGATTTTATTAATTCTGGCTGTATCCATCTGAATCTTTCATATAATTCTCACTGATGCAATATGCTAAATATTTGGTGGAAACAGATATGATTCTAAGCATATGTTTTATAAACATTATTAAATCATTTTCTGAAATGTTAACTTGATAAACTAAAGTACAACTTGACTTTTTCTCTAAGTTTATATTAACAATACTATGAAGGCAAAAAAGTACACAGATAATAAATAATAAAGCAGTGTTTCTTTGATTTTAATATCAAATGAGATAAAGTATGCAAAATGTAAGAGCTGTTATTATTTCTGATGCTGCCTGATGGAATTGGTTGGCTCTGAAAATAGTTTGTTGAAACTCTGAGGTTTTTAAAGGGCTAACCACTTTCATATTAGGCAGAGCCTCCATGATGACCAGACTGTGGCAGAAACTCTTTCCAAAAATTAGAGTTAGAACTCTGAGGGCCCATTGGTAGAAATAATATCCTCAGGACAAGGAGAATTGTCTGGCTACCTAGAGAGTGATAGTAAAGCACTTTGTGTAGGGAACCATTGGAATACTGGATTCCACTTGGCTTTCTGTCTAAGTGCCATGATGTAACCAATGTTCCTTAATCAAACACAAAATCTTTCCTGTGAAGCATTATTTTCTTTTATCTAATGGCTCAAAGGCATTTTACTTTTCCTTTGAATGATTAGATGCATTTAATTTATGCCTCTAATTGATGGATTCAGTAGAGGAATTTGGACTCTTTAATTAATGAGGTAGGGACATGAAAAATCCTTCTTAGCTAATTCTCAGTTTTTTTAGGTTATGTTCTTTTTACATTAACAACATACTGTGAACAACAAAACTATGATGTCTGAGGAACCAGTGAATTCCAGAGGATAGAAGAAACTTCTCTCCTCATGATGTATTTGGTTTTTCTTTTTTCTATACTCTCCCCACCCCAATGATCTAGGGAAAGAACTAACACACTATGAAATGGTTAATGGGTTGCTTTCCACATTTTTTTTTAATTATTAACTTGACTTCCCCTACCTCCCACTTTTATTCTCGTTCTTTCCTTCCTTTAGGTTTCCTGAAAAAAGATGGAGACCTCATTTTGGAGGGCCTAAATATCAGATTAAAGATTTTAATTTAGTGAGGAGCGATCAAAAATTTTTGAGTAGGAGAGAGACAATGTAAATCTTACAGTAGTGTAGGATGGATTGGAGAGAGGGAGTCCAATGAAGAATCTATTACACTAGTCTAAGCATGGTATATCAAGGCCTAAACTTATTTAGTGGCAGTAAGAATGGAAAGGACAAATACAAAAGAAAAATCAATAGTTTCTGGTCTAGGAGAGCTGGTGGTGAGGAGCGAGAAAAGTCAATGAAGCTTAAAGTTTTGAGCCTGAATGACAGGGATAATAATGGTACCATTACTAGAAATTAAGGATTAAGGAAAGGATGCAGAGAGGGAGGGAGGGAAGAAGGCAGGGAGGAAGGAAAGGAGGGAGGAGGGAGGGAGAGATAGACAGACAAATAGACACAAACACAGACAGATATAGACAGAGACCGAGAAAGGCAGAGAAGAAGGAGAAGAAAAAGGAGAAGACTAGGAAGAGAAGGAGGGAGAAGAGGAAGTAGGGGGAATGAAAAGCAAAAAAGGGAGGGAAGGAGAAAGAAGAGAAAAAGAAAGAAAAGAGGGAAGGGCAGAGGAGAGGAAAGGATGGGAGTAGAATGGAGGGGAAGAAGGTGTGTGGTACAGCAAGTCCTAACTCAAAATGACTACTCAGAGATTTCTCAAAGTGAAGAATCAAAAGTTTTATTGGAATCTCGTGAGAAGTGGATGGTCCATTCACTGGAGTTCTCCAGAGAGGGGAGGCTGAAGTCACAGAAATTAAGAGCTATTGTATAGTCGTAACCCCCAAGAATCTATGACCCTCCCCCCCATGCAGTTAATTTTCACTGTTTGCTTAGATGGAAGTTGAGTTGGTCAATTCTAGCCAAGCCCATATAGTTGACTTATTGCAGATATGTTTACCTAAGTTTATGGTGGTCAGTTTCACAAGGTTTACGAATGCTACTTGCAGATGTGTTTGCCTAAGGTTATGGGTTTATGATGGTCAACCTTACAAGGTTTACAAAGAGTTACTTGAGCTAGTATGAGCATTCTATTATAAGGTTTGAATAAAGAATTTCATTTTCCAAACCCATCTGATCTTCATAAACTAAATTTAAGTTATAGGTTCAATCTACCTTAGTTAATAATTTTATGAGAAATTATACAATCCCTCACAATAAGTCTATTAAGCTAGAAAAACCAAGGAGACTTAGTTTACCTCAAGCTTCCTCAATCAACAAGTAGAGATAGCTAGTTGGAGACTTCTTAAATATCTCCAGGCCATTAAATAATTAGTCATGTTTTTCTCTAAGCAGTTAAGTTAAGGTCTAGGAGATTCTCTCAGATATTTCTGCTAGAAGAGCAAGTCTTTTGCTCTTCTTCCCAGAGCCTTAATGATTAACAGACCATTGGTGCTGAGTTTTGAATTTCCCTCAGTTATTATTCTGAGAAGTCCTCAGTTTCCCATTTCACTCAGAGGGGAGGAAGGGGAAGAAAAGAGAAGGAAGGGGAGGGGGGGGAGAAACAGAGAGAGAAAGGAAGGAGAGAAAAAAGAAGATAGAAGGGAAAGGGAGGAGGAGAGAGAAACAGAAAAAGGAAGGGAAGGAGAAAGAAGAAAGAGGAGGAGGAAGATAGATTTTGGTTTTAATTATAATAATGGCTAGCATTTATATATATCATTTTAAGGTTTACAAAGTTCTTTTTGTATGTTATTTCATATGATCCTCTACAACAACCCTGTGAATTATTATCCCTATTTTAGAAATGAGGAAACTGAGACAGAAAAAGATTAATAAGGAATCCAATTTGGGACCTACTATCCAAGTATCGATTATAGTTTTTTTTTTTTTAAAGGTAGAGAAACAATTAAATTCCATTATCTGAGAAGCCTCAGAATTTTAAGATAGGAGAATATTCTAAGAGATTATTTCTTTCAAGATACTATCTTCATTAAAGGTTAGTTGCTGAGGCATTTTAAGAGATGAATACAAAACTCCATCTTTTCTGGTAGTTGATATTCTTTTTTGACTTTAAGAATTGTAGAGTCCTTTGAGCACAAATTTCTGGATATACTACTTCTTTTCTTCTATTTTTTTGAGCATTTTCAGATAAGCATCTCTTTTTGGTGCATCTGGTCAATAGTTTATGTTTTAGAATGTGAAGTCATCTTGAGCCAGAGAATTTCAGAATTTCATTGTATTCACTGATGGACAAGGGAAATGTTTCCAAAGGTTACCTGTGAACCAAAAGGAAATTGTATTTGTCTTAAGAGGAACCATGTATGGGGATCCTTGAAAGTATACATCTCCTATATGCAAGGTACTCAGCTAAGTGGCTCAGGGGATTGAGTGTTGGGAGTCAAGAAAACACAATCTCTGTGAGTTCAAATTCTGCCTCTAACATTAACCAGCTGAGTGACCCTGGGCAAGTCACTTATCCTGATTTGTCTTAATTTCCTCATGTGTAAGATGAACTGAAAAAAAGAAAGAAAACTTCATATAGGGTCATGAAGAATTGGACATGACTGAGAAAATACTGAACAGCAACAATGTACAAGACACTAGAGAGTCAAAGACAACAATCTCTGCTTTCAAGAGGTTTCCATTCTATTAAGGGGGACAATGAATACATATGTAAATAGATACAAAATAAGTATAAATAGTGAGATGGGGGAAGCCACTAATAGCTGGGGAAATTAGAACAGACTTCACCAATTAAATGGTCAGTTCTTCCAAGGCAGGGATCATGGCTTTTATTTCTTCTGTCTCTTCTCTCTGAGATTATATTTCATTTACATTATGTCTATTTTATATATACACGCTATATATATTTGAGCTTCTTAAGAACAGGGGCTGTGTCTTTGCTGTATACACATAGTGTGTGAATAGTATGTATGTATGTGTATCTTAACATGCATACATATATGCACTTAACATAGTATTTAAAAATGCTTATTGATTGATTTTGTAATCTTTCTAACATACAACTTTGATCATATATTAAAAAAACTTGCATAAAAACATTAATAACTTCATTATCTACCAAAGTTCAAATTCTCCAGCTTGTCCTTAAGAGCCTTCATTTTCCAGTTCAAATTTCACTATTTGGTCTACATCTGGCCAAAGCAGACTATTTCCCATTCCCTAAATATATCCCTCACACTCATGTTTTTGTTTTCCTTGTCTAGAATATCCTTCCCATGATATCTCTTCCTAATTGATATTCCATAATCAGATACTTCTGCCTCCATGTAGCCAGAATATCTCCATATTTTAAAGTTATACTGTTTTGTTTATAGTTATCAGGCACCTTTACATTCTTTTTCATAGCAGAGGCATTTGTGTATATGTGATCCTGGGAAAATAGTAGTTTATAAACTGTCCATCAATTCTTAGCCAGTATATATATATGTAAAGTTGTCCTTCCTATGCTTCTGATTCCTAAAAAAATGCAATATAGACTTTTCCATGGAAATTGTTATTGTTTGCTCAGGTCAACATTTTTCATCACTTATTTTATGAATGCAATGTCTAAGAGCTACTAATTGGCCCAACTCAGCTAGCTTTGAGCAAATTAATCCTAATCTTGGTATCTCCAAAGTCAAAAGTGATTAACCATGAGAACAGTGGATTCTTCTTCAAAGTCCTTTGGACAGACATTTTTAGAGGTTTTCTTTCAGAATTCAGATCTCTGGTCTTCTGAAAATGTTGAAAAAAAAAACCCAAATTTGTCATTTTAATTGAATGATCTTAGGGATTTTTGATTTTGCTTCAATGAGTGTTACCTACAATGTTTTGATGAAACATTTTTGTCTCAATTAAAATGGAAAGAAAGGATTCCTTTAGTTGTGCACATCATAAATAGCACTGAGTGCTAGGGAACTGGAGAAGAAACAGGACTATTTTGGGTAGCATTTTTTATTTTGCCCAAGGAATTTTTAGTTCCACAATCATTACCAGTTCACTTTGGCTGACTGGCCTGATTCATCTGCCTTTGGAAAAGCAGTTTTACAACTAGAGGATTGGGTCCAGAAAAGACAGAGATGAGGGCAGGGTGATTTAAAATTGAATACAGACTTGTTACTGCAGGCTCACAACCTGAAACTTCCAGAGGAGGCCTCCTGGTTCAGGGAGTAAAAAGTATATTTAGGGCTAGACTTTCAGCCCAGTTTCAAATTACAGAGAAATCCTTATCAGGTTGTATGTGAAGAATATAAAGTCAGAGAACCCATTGGCTGTAGGGTTTATGTATGTTTGTGGAGAATGGGTTAAGAAGAAAGATATCCAAATTGTGTATATTTCATAGTTTGGAGAAAATCCTAGAAAAAGTTAAAACCATATTGAGGGGAAAAGAGACAGAAATATTAAGGGAGGGAAAGATTAGAGGGAATGTGGAAAGGAAGGGAGGGAGATTTAAGGAAGAAAGATTGAAGGAAAGAGGGAGAGAGAAAAGAAATTGAAGAAGAGAAATAGAGGGAAAGAGATATTTTCTGAGATGCTATGATCAAATGATCATGCTCCTAGCATTTTGGATGGATTATGTTGGGCTGAATTCCTATAATCAGAGGAAGTGCTCTAGGGGTGTTTCAATAGCAGAAGGAGTCCAAATAGTAAACACTAGATAGAATCCTGGAACTGTTCTTCTCTCCTATCCTAAGCCCCACCTTTCAAAATGCTGGATCATTAGGTCTATTAGTCTCTGGCAAATTCAACTATCTAATTTAAACTATCCCAGTTATAAACTGTTATGCATTATGGCAGGATCCATCACAGTATGAGATAAGATCACAAAACCACAGGGCTAGAGATGTGATCTCATCATTGTTCCTAATAGGAATAGGTTGCTGCACATCTGAAGCTACTACATAATATTTATTTATATTTATTGGATGCAACTCTGCTTATTGGCCCCTGAAGGGAGGTTTGCAAGTAGCATAGAACGAAAGACATCCTCCTGTGATAAGTTACCACCTAAAACAGAATCTGAAAACAAAACATGTTTACATATATTACAGGGGGAAAAACTCTTAAAAATGAATCTTCTAAGATATAAAAGAAATTGAATAGAAATTAATAGATGGTGGCAATGCACTTTAATTTCCCAAGTTCTAACCTTCTCATGGGTTGCAAGGCTGGGAAGAAATGTTCATCTAAAAGTTAAAGCATGGTATAAATGATTGGATTGCCATTCAGCTAAGTTCAGTAGAACTTTATTAAGCACCTGTGTGACAGGTTTTGTGTCTTCAATTGTTTATAATTAATGGCAGAAATTGTGCAAAAAATGAGTGATTTAAAAACACAATCAATCAATAAGCATTTCTTAAGTACTTTTTACATCCAAGGAAGTATGCTATGTACCAGACATACACAATTGAAATAGTCTGTACCCTCAAAGAGCATACATTCCATCAGAGAGAACATGTATATACACAATTATATATAAAAGATAGATACAGAATAGTTTACAAGGTAGAAGGTTTTTTGGGGGGTGATTATTAGAAGACTTGTAGCTATGGGGTGGGGGAAAGTCTCAGAAAAAGATTCAAGAAGAAACTGATGTTTGAGATAAGTGTTAAAGGAAACTAGAGATTTTAAGAGATTAAGGTGAGACAAGAATGCATTCTCATCATGGGATTAGTCAGTGGGAAAAAACACAGAAATGGGTAACTAATTGTCAATGTGTGAGGATAAAAAAAAGGCCCGATTGAATAGACATTACAATACATGAAAGGGAATAATGTGTAAAAAGGGTAAAAAAAAAGTAGGTTGGGAACAGAGTTTTAAATGACAGAAGAGTTTATTTTGCTCCTAGAGGTGGCAGGCGCACACTGACATTTGTGACACAATCAGAATTGTACTCTAAGAAAATCCCTTTGTCACTTTTGTTGAAGTAGATTAAACTGGGAAGAAATTTAAGAGAGGGAATTCAAATATAGAAAGCTATAGAAATAGTTTGAGTAAATGGTGTTGAGAGCCTGGTAAGTGTCTCTGTGGATAGAGAGAAGGGGATTGATGGGAAGGATGTTGTGAAGGAAGAAAGGACATTGTTGCTATTCAGTCATGTCTGATTCTTTGTAACCTTATGGATCAGACTGTGCTAGTGTTTCCCATACACCCCCAGAGTAGGTGCTTAATAAAAACTCATTGGCTATTGATTCAATATCACCAGACAAGATATCTCCAAGATCCTTTCTCAACATTCTTATAGTAGATAGACCTCTTCCTTAGTGGTCTTATCTTGTAGCTATAAATCCTCAAGATGAGCACTGATGAGCCCAACTTAACCTCATATGGCAGACCAAGCTTGTCCATAACTAAGTTATGAACATGATTGCCAAATACAAACAACAAAGCAATGATTATATCCATGTTAACTGCTCTAGTCTTAGCCTATGTATGGAAAACATATCAACAATACACTCAAGTAAATGTTATATATTTAGGAAAAATGGAGCAATTCCACTCAGGGGATCAGGAAAAAGTTTCAGAATCACTAAAGAATAGCCCTCAAATTATGTTCTATGTCATTGAGGATGGTTGGAAATAGAATTCAATTGTATTGGTCCATTAGGTCTATTAGGTATAAAGGGTAGAACACAGTGGTCTCAAACAGTGATGACATTCTAGAATTTATGATTATGGCAAAGAAACAAGAGCTCTAATGGGAGAGGGGTGAAGAACTGGATACCCCTATTTATTTCTATCCTTATTCTCCACTCCCTTAAGGATTTCTATAAGAATACTTTATCTGTGACTTGTTAACTCTGTAAATCCACTCAAGAGGATTCACTGAAAGTTGGTTGACTGCACAAATGATTGGTGTTGGGACAACTTCTTTGCATTGACTATACCAAGCTAATCTTGATAGTTCAGATACTGAGAAGAGAGATCTGACTTGCTATCCTTTCTGCAAGTCCATTGGGAAGAAATGAGAGTGGGTTATATTCAGGCTGAATACTCAATGCTTCTTCACGTCAATGTGGGCACATTGTACTGCAATCACCTTCATGTTAAGATAACTCCCTGAGGCTTCTAGAAGTCCTAGATTTTATAGAGTTGAAATTATTTCTAATTCCATTGAGTCTGGTTGATTTTTAATCTTTGATGTCAAATGAAAGGAGATTCTAAGTACCAACTAATGTGAAAGAACTGGATGAAGTATGTAAGGAATAGAAGCATAGGCTATGAAAATTTGCAAAAAAGAAAAAAAGTAGAAATATTAGCTAGGAGGAAGGGATATTAGGGACCAAAGCAGAGGCATTCTGTTTTTTTTTTTTTTAGTAATTTCATAGATCTCACCAAAGACTCTAGGGCTCTTGAAACTTAATATCAGTAAATATAACGCATCTATTTGATTTGTTGCTTTACTTCAATGTTCTTATGAATTTGGAGGGACATTCCCTTTTAGATAATGCTCACTGTGGATTTGTTTTTCGGGGGCATCTTTTCATGATTAACTAGAATACATTGACTCTGGTTGTGGAATAATTCCTTTTAAATTTAATATTCCCCAATTACTGGATTCTGACAATATAAAAACAATCTGAAAAGAAAAGAACTCTTTGTAATATTTAAATAGCCTTTTTATTCCCTTTGGGGCAGTTAGGTACCATAGTTAATAAAGAGCTTTGCCTGGTGTCAGGAAGACCTGAAGTTAAATATGACCTGAGACACAAATTAACTATATGTCTGAGCAAATCATGTAATATTTGTTTGTCTGGTTTTCTCATCTGTAAAATGAAGATAATAATATTTCTCAAGGTGGTTGTAAGGATAAAATATTTGTAAAGTATTTAATACAGTTCCTGACATATAGTAGAAACTATATGAATGCTAGTTATTATTAATATTATTTCACAGATGTAGAGGTAGCCTTGATCTGGAATCAGGCAGACTTTAGTTTAAAACTAGCCTCAGACACTATCTGTATGAGTTTGGGCAGATCACATAATATCTCTGGGCCTCAACTTCCTCATCGTTTCAGGTAGCAGTGAGGAATGAATGAGTTAATATTTGTAAAGGACATTGCAAAGCTTATAACACTATATAAATGTTAGATCCAAAATAGAAATATTTGTTCAAACTACAATAAACATACTTTTTATATTTTCTGAATCCTTTTTTATAATTTACAACTTTAGGAAGTTCTTTTATTCCAAAAATAAAAAACAGAAAATTGTTAATCTTGATTTACAGCTTAAATTATTAAAAACAACATATAAATAAAATAATGTAATATATCTGTTTTTAATTTTTAAATGGCCTTCATATTAGAAACTTAATGTTTTCAGTATGACACTATAGTCTTGGGCTTAAAAAAATGTTATAAATGACCAAAAGGGCTTGAAAAACCTTATGTCTAGAAGTTTTACAGCATTTTAACCTATTCTAGTCAGATAATCAAGGGCTATATCAGGGTTATGACAAAAGGAAAACTTGTATTAAATAATTAGGCTTTTGAACTTTCACTACATGACCCAAGTGGGGTTTGCTTTTGAGGTCACAAAGAGTTTTCTATCCAGGGGTCAGAGCTCCTTTCTTGTGAGGAATAGAGGATCCCTGCACATAATACATTATGAGTCAGGAAGAACCATTGATGTTCTAGTACCAAGAGGTAACCAAAAGTAAGACTGCTAGAGATCTTCAGAGACATAAAGGGGATATTTTATAGGCTAGCTAAAAAGTAAGAACTCTCCAGCTTTGGGATAAAATGAATCATTAACCTCTGATGAAAATATTCCTGAGAAGTCTCTAATGAGACTTAAACACTGAAGATTTGCCTTTGGTATTAGAAGGTGCTGCTCCTTATTTCTCATCACTCCCTTAAGGCAGAAATGACTATTGAATTATCTTTCTAGCAGTGATGATGATAGCCTGGCCAGAGTAACCTGCACTTTCCTGCCTCCTTTCCCTTGTGACTAAGGACACAATTTGTAGAAATGGCTGGATTGGGACTAAGAACACAGACATGTTTTAGGGCCATGAAATAGACTTGTTTATTGTATGAGGAAAACCATGTCATTCCTCTGCTGAAAAAGCTTCCACACCCCCTTATTGCGTCTAGGATAAAAAACAAATCCATCTGTTTGGCATTTAAAATCTTTATGCTCTGGCTTGAACCTCTTTTTCTAAGCTGATTATGTCACAGTTTGTCACATAGTCTATGTTCCAGTGCAGCTATGTTTGCTGTCCTTTGTTTACTAGTCAGTCAGTCGGTCAACATTTATTAAGTGTCTACAGTGTGGGAGGCATAATGCTAAACATTGAGAATGGAAACAAAGGCCAAAGACATTTCCTGCCCTCAAAGATCTTACATTCTAATGGGGAAGAAAACCTGAAAACAACTATGTACAAGATTTTATGTACACGTATATATACACATATGTATATATGGATACCTCTATCTCTAATATATATATTTATATGATAGTATATAATATACCACATTATATACTAGTATATAATATACTAATTAAGTATATCATACTAGTGTACTAATAACACAGTACAGAGTTTCTTAAACTTTTTCTACTTGTGACCCCTTTCTTCTTTTTTTGTTTTGGTAAATAAACCATTGATTAAGTTGATTTTTTAAATGTAGGTTTATATCTTTTTATTTTCAAAGTATATGCATAGTTTTTTAACATTCATCCTTGCAAAATTTTGTTCCAAATTTTTTTTCTCTCTCCTTTCCCTCTATTCCCTCCCTTAGATGACAAGTAGTCTAATATATGTTAAACATGTGTAATTTTTCTATATATATTTCCACAATTATTATGCTACACAAGAAAAATAAGATCAAAAAGAAAAAAAAGAGAAAATAAACAAAAAGCAAGCAAACAACAACAAAAAATGAAGATACTATGTTGTGATCTAAATTCAATCCCTTTAGTCCTTTCTCTTGGTACAGATGGCTCTCTTCATCACAAGACCATTGGGAATGGCTCGAATCACTTCATTGTTGAAAAGAGCCACGTTTGTCAGAATTATCATCATATAATTTTGTTGTTGCTGTGTATAATGTTTTCCTGGTTCTACTTACTTCACTCAGTATCAGAGCATATAAGTCTTTTTGGGCCTCTCTGAAATTATCCTGCTCAGTGTTTCGTATAGAACAATAATATTCTATAACATTCATTTACTAGAACTTATTCAGCCATTCTTCACTGGGCATCTACTCAGTTTCCAGTTTCTTGCCACTACAGAAAGTGACATCTTTTCTCCAAAGAAATTTTATATGATCCTCAGTATGTAGGTATATAAAATAGGCATACAAATCAACACAAATCATGGATAATGTCATGACTCCCACATTCAGTTATGAGATCCCATATGGAGTCACAAACCACAGTTTAAGCAGTTGGGGTACAATATAGCATATTAACATAATACAGTATTATACAATATGTTACTATATTATATTATTATGCATTTAAATTGTACAATTGTTACATTATTAGTATGCTATACTATGTTATTAGAATGCTTTATGTAGCATTCTATGTTAGAATATAACATAATACTATGTAATAGGTTATACAGAGAGATTTAAATATATACAAATATTCTATGTATGATAAATTGGAGATAATCAATAAAGAGAAGACATTAGAGTAAGGGCAATTGGGAAAGGTTTTTCTTAGAGAATGGATTTTAACTGGGCTTGAGGGAAGCTAGAGAAGAAAGATCTGAAGTTGAATCCAACCTTAGAAACCCATTAGCTGTGTGACTCCAGGCAAATCACTTGATTGCTTCTTGCTTCAGTTTCTTCATCTGCAAAATGGAGATAATGTCATTTAGCCAGTGACAATAACCTCCTTGGTGTTCCTTGAATAAGATATTTCTTCTCCAGTCAGGATATTTTCACTCCCTGTTCCTCATGCCTAAGTGCTTTTCAGATTTTTGTAACTTCAATTTCAACACCGTGCATCTCACTGTCTATTATATATGTTATTTCATTGATTCTCATCACTTCATGAGGTGAGACAATATAGGTACTCTTTTGTGGATAAAGAAAGTGAGGAAAAGAAAAGTTCAGTGATATGTGCAAAGTCACACATCCAGTAAGTGACCAAGGTTGGAACTGATCCCATGTCTTATGGCTACATCCAGTGATAAAGACAAATATTGGGAACCAAGGAAAACTTTGCATTAGGAAAAGCTATTTAGCTTCTCTTATATTGCAGCTGGTTCCAATCAGTTAGTCATATAGACTGAGAATATTGAAATTGGAGAGCTTAAAAAAATCTAGAGGCCATCTAATCTAATTCCCTCATTTTGTGGATGTCTACCAGCAAGTGTCAGAGATGAGATGGATAAAACTGAAGCTCTTCTGGCTCCCAGGTCAGTTCTTTTCCCTTCCACCCCTTCATTTTTTTTTGTTATTTTTAATGTTTTGGTCCATTATGGGACTGATTTAATTAGTATTTCTGAGTCATTGACACTCAGGTTTGAAAAGAAAATGTTGGAAGAGTTTCTTTATATCCGGGAAATGTTCAATGTGTCTTTCTATAAATTTTTCAAGTCTGTTTTTCTTGTAAAGTTGAAGTGGTGTGAATGGCTCTCTTGGGGTTTTCCTTCAAGGCAGCCAGTTAACAAGCATTTATTAAAACTTATTATGTGCCAAGCACTGTGTTAAAAACTGGGAATACAAAGAAAGGTCTCCAATTCCCAATAACAACAAAATGTAAGTCAAAAAGGATCACCTACTAGATCCAATCTGGGCTTATGTAACAATTTTTTGGCTAGCAAGTATCTTCCCAACATAGTCCCTGGCCTGCATGGTAAGTAAAGCCTTGCCCACATTTTGTGTTCTCTTGGAGAATCTGAAAGGAAGCTGTGGATTATTTTTGGGTAGAATTATTAGGGAGGTTTAGTCAATAAGAGTGGTATTATCCTTATAAAATAGGGAAAGAGATTATATTAATCTTGAAAAGCAGTCTCAAGACTTTTGGAGGAATGAGGAAGAAATCCTTTAAAACTCTCCCAAAGATCTGTCTCACTCCAAATACAAGGCTCAATAGAAACATAAAAAGGTAAAAAAGAAGAAAGAGAACACCATGAAATTCAACAAGGTTAAACCATTTATATTTCTGTATATATATTCATGTGTATATATACATATATATATATATATGTATATATATACAAGATAATACTTGTAATTCTTAACAGCCTTGTTACTATAAGAGTAATTAGAAGGTATATATATAAGCAGAGGGTATAAATATATGATGATTTTGATGGAATAATACAAATCTTCCTCCAAAATAAAGGAGTAACAAATAAAATTGCTCTGGAAGAAAAGGAGAGAGGAGATTGAATGTAGTAAATTATCCCACACAAAAAAAGGCATGAAAGAATTATTATAATGGAGGGAAAAATGGTAGGGACAGAGGTGGTACTGATAGACAAAGCTTAAATCTTTCATCAAAATTGGCTCAAAGAGGGAATAACATGCATACTTAGTTGGATGTAGAGATTTTTTTTTTTTTTTTTTGCTGAGACAATTGGAGTTAAGTGACTTGCCCAGGGTTACATAGCTAAGAAGTGTTAAGTGTCTGAGGTCAGATTTGAACTCAGATCTTCCTGACTTCAGGGTTGATGCTCTATAGAGATCAATTTTACACTATAATGAAGTTAAAAAAAAAAGGACTGTGATAATACAAGAGGATGGAGACTGATAAAAGGAAGAGTATATTGGGGAAGGTGGTAATTGGAACTAAAACACTTGTGAGAAGGGAAAGGCTGGGTTGTAAGGTAGGGGATAAACAAACAAAAACTAACTCGGAGGGATAGACACTGTTAGTTTTCATAACTATAAATGTGAATGGGATGAACTCACTCATAAAACAGAAGTGGATCGTAGAATGGATTAAAAATGAGAATTCTTCATTATGTTGTTTATAAGAAACACATTTGAAGCAGAAATATACACAAGGTAAAGGTCAAGGATTGGCATAGAATCTATTATGGTTCAACTGAAGCAAAGAAAGCAGGGATAGCAATCATTATCCCAGAGCAAAAATAGATCTAATTAAAAGAGATAAAGAAGGAAACTATATCTTGCTGAAAAGTATCATAAAGAAGTCATACCATACTAAATATATATATGGATCAAATGTTTTAGCATTACATTTTTGAAGAGTTACAGGAGGAAATAGGTAATGAAATTATATTAGTAGGAAAGCTCAACTTTCCCTTCTCAGATTTAGATAAAGCTAATAAAAAATAAATAAGAAAAAAATTAAGGAGGTGAATAAAATTCTGAAAAAGTTTGATATGATAGCTCTCTAGAGAAAATTGAATGGTTCTAGGAAGGAATATTCCTTTTTTCTCAGCAGTACATTTACCTACATAAAAAATGATCATGTAATAAGACATAAAAACCTCACAACCAAATGCAGAAAAGCATAAATAGTAAGCATATGTTTTTTATATCATAATCCAATAAAAATTACATTCCATAATGGACAATGAAAAGAGAGATTTAAAAATTAATTGGAAATTAAGTAATCTTATCCTAAATAACAAGTCAGCCAAAGATCAAATCAGAGAAACAACTGATAGTTTTGTTAAAGAAAATGATAACAATAAGACAACATCAAAATTTACAGGATGCAGCCAAAGCATTACTTGATAGAAAATTTATCTCTCTAATTGCTTACATTGATAAAATAGAGAAAAAGCAGTATAATGAATTTGGCATGCAATTAAAAAAAGGTAGAAAAAGAACAAAATTAAAAATCCCCAATTAAGCACTAAATTGGAAATCCTGAAAAATCAAAGGAGAGATTAGAAAAATTGAAAATAAGAAAAATGAAGGCAGTTAGATAATACAGTAAATAAAGCACTGGCCCTGGAGTCAGGAGAACCTGAGTTTAGATCTGGTCTCTAGCACTTAACATGTATTACTTGTATGACAGTCACTTAAGTCTAATTGTCTGACACCCCTTTCCTCCCAAAAGAAAAGAAAGTAAGAAAATCATTGGACTTATAAATGAAACTAGAAGCCCTTTTTATGAAAGTACCAAGAAAAATGGATAAACCAAATGCTTAATTTGATTTCAAAAAAGAAATAAGAAAATCAAATTATAAGTATCAAAAATGAAAAGGGTAAACTCATCAACAGTGAAGGGGAAATTAAGACAATTGTTTGGAGCTATTTTGCCCAATTACATGGCAATAAATTTGACAATTTACATGAAAACAGTGACTATCTAGAAAAATATAAATTACCCAGGTTAATAGAAGAAGACATAAATTATTCACATAATCCTCTTAGAAAAAGAATTTGAATAAGCTATTCATGAGCTTCTTAAGAAAAAAAATCTAGAACCAGATGGATTCACAAGTGAATTCCACCAAACATTTAAAAAGCAATTAATTACAATATTATATAAACTATTTGGAATAATAGGCAAGGAAGGAATCCTACCAAATTCTTTTTGGAACACAAATATAGTGCTGATACCCAAACCAGAGAGAGATAAAAGAGAGAAAAAATTATAGACCAATTTCCCCAATGAATATTTATGCAAAATTTTAAAATAAAATACTAGCAAAGGGTAACAAGGATCTGAACAGGCAGAATTTTATAAAAAGAATTCAGAATTAATTCAATATTAGGAAGACTATCAGCATAATTGACTATCTCAATGACAAAACCAACAGAAATCATATAATTACCTTAATTGATGCAGAAAAAGGCTTTAATAAAATAAGCTCTCATTCCTTTTAAAAACAAAAAAGAGCATAGGAATAAAGGAAACATTGGTTAAAATGATAAGTAATATTTATTTAAAACCATCAGCAAACATTATCTGTAGTGGGGATAAGCTAGAAGTCTTTCTAATACAATCAGAGGTAAAGTAAGGATGCCCGCTTTTGCCTCTGTTATTTAATATAGTATTAGAAATGTCAGCTATAGCAATAAGGAAGGAATTAAAGTAGTCAATGAGGAAACAAACTATTATTCTTTTCAGATGATATAATGTGATGCTTAGAAAATCCTAGAGAAACAACTAAAAATTGCTTGAAATTATTATCAATTTTAGCAAAGTTGCGGGATACAAAATAACTCCATACAGATTATCAACATTTCTATACATTACCAACAAAGTCCAACATCAAGACATAGAAAAAGAAATTCCTTTTAAAATAACTACGGACAATATAAAATACTTTGGAGTCTACCTGTCAAGACAAACCTAAAAATCATATGAACACAATTACAAAACATTTAGTGTAGAAATGTATAAATAAAGTCAGATCTAAACAACTGGAAAAATATTAATTGCTCATGGATAGGCTGAGCCAATATAATAATTCTACAATACAATACAATTCTACCTAAATCTATTCAGTGCCATACCATTAAATTTAAAAAAAATATTTTTATAGAGCTATTAAAAATGTCAAACTTCATCTAGAAGAATAAAAGCTCAAAGATATCAAAGGAATCATTGGAAAAAATGAAAAAGAAGGTATTCTAGATGTACCAGATTTCAAGCTGCAATTATCAAAACAATCTGGTATTGTCTAAGAAATAGAGTAATAGATCCATGGAATAAATTAGGTAGAAATAATATTATAATAAATGACCATAGTAACAGTATATGATAAACCCAAAGATCCAAGCTTTTGGAATAAAAAAAAATCATTATTTGACAAAACTTTCTTGGAAAACTAGAAAACACTAAGGCAGAAATTAGTATAGATCAAACTCTCATACTGTATATCAAAATAAAATAAGAATGGGTACATGATTTACATGTAAAGAGTGATATTATAAGCAATTTTGGAGATAAGCAAATCATCTGTCAGATCTATGGATAAAGGAAGCATCTATTGCCAAACAAGAGATAGAGAGCATCACAAAATGTAAAATAGATAATTTTGGTTATATGAAAATTAAAATTTATTTTTGCACAAACAAAATCAATGTAAACAAAATTATAAGGAAAGTAGAAAACCAGTGGAAAATTTTTGTAATACGTATCTGATAAAGGCCTCATTTCTCAAATATATAGAGTTGAGTCAAATTAATAAAAGTGCAAATCATTTCCCAGCTGATAAATGGTCAAAAGATATGAATAGATAGTCTTCAGACAAAAAAATCAAAGCTATCCATAGTCATAAGAAAAATGCTCTAAATCTCTATTGATTAGAGAAATGCAAATTAAAACAATTCCAAAATGCCATCTCAAAGCTATCAGACTATCTAATATGACAAAAAAGGGAAAATGATAAATGTTGAAGAAGATATAGAAAAACTGGGACACTAATGTACTTTTGATGGAGTTGTAAACTAATCCAATCACTCTGGAGAGCAATTTGGAACTATGCCCAAAGGTCTATAAAACTGAGCATACTCTTTGATCCAGCAATATCACTTTTGGGTCTATATTCCAAAGACATTAAAAAAAAAGAAAAAAAGGATAAGGTTGCATTTGTGTGCATATGTGCGTGTGTGTGTGTGTGTGTGTGTGTGTGAGAAAGAGAGAGAGAGAGAGAGAGAGAGAGAGAGAGAGAGAGAGAGCGCTCTTTTTGTGGTGGTTAAGGATTAGAAACTAAAGGTATTCCCATCAGTTGGCAATACAAGCTGTGACATATGATTGTAATGTGTCATTATTGTACTGTAAGAAATAACACACAGGTGAATTTCAGAAAAACCTGGAAAAATTTACATGAACTGATGCAGAATGAAGTGAACAGAAGCAGGAAAATGTACAAGTAATAGCAGTATTGTTCAATGAAAACCTGTGAATAATTTAGCTATTCTCAGCAATACAATGATCCAAGATAATCCCAAAGGGCTGATGATGAAGCATACTATCTGCTTCCAGAGAAAGAACTGATATTGATTGAATACAGATTGAAACATTCAACTTTTGATTTTCTTTCATTTTTTTCTAGTCTTCTTGTATAAAATGACTATTATGGTAATGTTTTTATAGAATTGACTATATATAACCTATATATGATTGTTTAATTGTTACTGAGTAGAAAGGGAGAGAGGAAGAAAGGAGTAGAATTCTGAACTCAAAACTTTAAGTAAAATGTTTAAAAATGAAAATAAAGCAAATATTAAGAAATTGTTTTTAACATGTAATTAAGGAAAAATAAAACATTAAAATTAAAAAAAAGTATATTAGAGAATTTGAAATCTATCTCAAAGACAATTATTTTATCCAGATATAGAATGAATATGTTAATGTAAAAGATACTTTTAATTTAGACTTCAAATTTCTTTAAAACAACCAAGTAAATAGTGTACATTATGCAAAGCATTCTTAAAACAAACCTCTTAGGTAATGCCAATATATCCTATCTTTTCTTTTTTAAGTGAAATGTTTTGTTAAAACATATAAAACCTCAATGATCAATTGAAGATCAAATGAAGACGTTTCAATGAACTATCTGATTATTTGGCAACATAAAGATTTGTGCATCAAATTAAAAAGAAAATAATTCTTGCTATGTATATCTCACTTGCTTATTATAACTAAGAGCTGGGGATATCCCCAAATATCCCCAGGTAGATATTATTATTCTCAAACTCGGGATAATTGACATTCCCAAAGTTACAAAGCTAGGAAACTGTAAACCAGAGTTCAAGTCATCTGACTTACTTAATGGGAAATGGAATATATTCCCCATTGTAGTATATAGTGAAGGAAAACAATGCACATAAACTCATTCTGGGATTCTTTGTAAGAACACTTCCCTATATCTTCAAATGCCCTCAGTGATGAAACCTTGTTGCTATTGTTTTCATCCTTCATCTCCAAAGAGGACCAAGGACTTCAGGAAAGTGTTGTCTTGACTTGCAAGTGGATTGAATTTAAGTGAGGCAGAACTCTGCAAAGTCATTATCCTCAATCTCTCTGCCAGTGTCATTGTTGGAGTCCAGTGGTAATACATAAGTCAAGACAACCAGTGAGACTTTGGTAGGCTCACACAGAAACATCCCCGTTGTTTAACAAAAGTGCTTTTCTCAAGTCAAGGCAACAATAATTTATTAAGCACTTACTATGTGTCAGGGAAAAGAGAAAAACAGCCTCCATTCTTGAAGAACTTAAATTCTGAGAGAAAACAACACATAAAGGTAAAGGGGAAAGGATGATAGTGTAAAAAGTCAGGAAAATCAGGAGCAAAATGGAGAGGAATGAAGGAATAAATATGGCTGGCTTGGAGGCTCAACCTTAAAATGGAAGTTCCAAAGGGAAATGTCCAGTTAGATGGAGGGATCTTCTAGCATGAGAAAACTAATCGAGTGAGATGGCTAGGACAGCTTCCAGGCTCAGAAGGTCATAATGGTAAGTCTTCTGAAGAACTATTTTTTTGGGCTTTGAGTTCATTTCTCTTTCAAAACCTCTTAGGAACTCATCATTACTTGCAAATAGTAGGTTGTAAGTATTTATGTTTATTGAGAGTCTTCAAACTTGAAAATAAAGAACTCAGATTCTATGAAGATCCTAAAATAGTAAGAATCTCACTGGGCCTAACAGCTTGTAAATTAAATCAAGATGAAGAAAATCCAGTTATTTTGGGAGCTTCCAGAAGATAACCTCGAATTGACCAACAGTAGTATACCCCACCCTACGCCCTCTCTGATAGTTGGCCAGGAACGAACTCCAATATCAGTGTAATGTTTCTGTCTTTGCATCTTCCTAGATAAAGCCCCTCAAAAGCAGGTCTCTCTTTCCCAGAAGTAAATGACCTTCTGTACTCTTGTTTCTCTCTTTCTCTACCAATTCCAATTATTCAATCAAAGTTTGTGAAGGAAGAGTGGAATCAGGTCCCATGTTGTCAATTCATTGTAGCCTCTTGACAGGCCTTTGAGTGGGTGTGAGAGAGAATGTATAGAACATTTGTAAATTAGAGGATTTCCTTTCCAAAGAGCTATAATAAAGTGTTGGTCAGTTGCAGCCAATAACCCTGGAGTAAAGGGAATGGATGATTGGCCAAGAGTCTGAATACTACAGTGTTTTGTTATTTTCAGGGACCAAATATTAAGTCTAGGTTTTATGTCCTAGCCTACCTGGATCTTTCCTTTTTTCTTCTTGCTTGATTCAGGGCCATTTTCCTATTTTATTTTATCAACAGCTATTATCGGCTTCATTGGGAAAATAAAATACAAAAATTTCCATTTTGTTATTTAATTATAATTTAACTAATAGATAACATTAAAAATTGTAATTTAATTATTAAATTAAACTTCTTGAAAAATTTGGTCGAAAAAGAGGTTGTAGTCATCTTAAATCAAACCATTGGATAAATCAGCAGATTATCTTTCAATTTTCTAGTTTAGTTATATTCCTGTTTCTTTGTGATTATTCTACATTATTGTACTTTTTCCATAGTCATAGAAACTCAAAATTAGAGGGGACCAAAAACATCCAATCCATTCCTAAAGCAGAATCTTTTCTGTAACATCCTGGGACCTATTATTGGCCAATCAATGAGAGGCAGAGTGATTTGGGTACTGGATCAAGATGGCTCTGAAGGAGAAAGACCAGTGACTTTGCACAGCCCTTCCTCATTTAATGCTGATGTCATGGTCCTTTTTGAGAACAGACAAAGAACATAACAAGAAGCAGAGATCTATTAAATAATGCAACCTATCATCTGTCGCTAAACCTTGTTTTCTTTGTCCAAACCTATTTGTCTAAACAACTAATTGTCATCAATGAGAAGAACACTGGTATTGGAGATCAAGAACTTGGACTTGATGGCTGATTCTGATGCTTCTTAGTTCTGTTATGAACATGAGCAAAGATCTGAGATCCTTCAAAACAACAAAAAGTCTCTGGAATGAGAGAAGGGTCATTTGTTATATTCTTGCAGGAAGTGGGTGCATCCTATTGGTACAAAAGTGAGAGCATATTTTTATTAACCAAACCCCTCTCATATACCACCCAGTCTCCTCCTAGTTGTTCCTGATTTCTATATTTTGATGACTAGCAGTATTTCCTTCTCCTTCTTCATGCCCTTTAAGATATATCCCCCCTTCTTGTCATGCATCTCATGTTCAAAGATGGTGAAAAACTCCTCTTACATGGTGTATTGATTAATATACAATTAATTTATTAAGCATGCTCATTCCCTATTTGCCTTTTTCAGGTCACTGATCCCAATTAATTTGACCCAGATTGGGGTCTGTAGTAAAACTGTGGTGAAAAAGGTTACAGGGATCCATTTCTGACTAGTTGGAGCCATTTGTTAAGCAACTTATTTAATTATTATTATAACTATCAGAATTTTAGCGCTCATTGGAAAACTAACTTTTGTTACTACCTTCTGGGGTCATCTGTTACAGTTCTGTGATCTTTGCAAATTAGTAAATCCCATTCCAAAGGAGATAAGATAAATAAAATGTAGGGTGGAGGCAGGTGAAGGAAGAAAGGAACATACACACGCATATAGAAAGAGAGAGAGAAAAAAAACAAGTAGAAAAGTATCATAAATTGAAATATACTTATGTGAGTAAATCTAGGAATAATAAGAGTAAGAAAAATGTGGTAGGAAATATTTGAGTGAAGTTCCTTGGAAAGAGAAACATAAGTCACTTAGTACCTTTCTAGTGAAATTATCATGTATTATTAAGGTTTATAGTATCAATGTATATGCCATATCTTTTATTAGACTATAAACTACATAAAGGTAAGGAATGTGTCTTCATTAAATTTTGAATCTCTGGTAGCACAGTGTTCTGCACACAAGCACCCAACAAATATTTTTTGAGCAATATTAGCTCATATTACTACTGCACTTTGGGATTTATAAAACATTTTTTTCACAGCAAACCTCAAAGATAGATTGAGTACATTATTCCCATTTTATGGTTGAAGAACCTGAATGACCTCAGAAACTTGCAAATGCTCCAAATCAATGCTTCACTTCTACTGTAAATATTATTTATATATAAGTTACTATTATAAGGAATCTAAATTATGAATTAGAATTATATTAGAAATGTTCCAAGATCCATTCTCTACTAAGATAAAATAATTATTTTTGGAATAGATTTCAAATGCTATAATATCCTATAAAAGGTAGGACTACAAAAGAGTTTCAATACAAATACAATTTGACTTCCCTCTGTGCCTTATAAAGATTATGTCATACCATCATCTCAGTTACTCCAAGGCAAATAGTATAAGCAATATTAAGTAGGGGTTGGGAGAAGGGTGTTGAAGAAAACCTCCTAGGTAGAATAATGCAAAAAATATGCACAGATAATCAAAATACACTGCCAGCAATCAGCCTGGTGATAAGCCCTCCTTTGGGGCATCATTAAATGAATTATTCCAGATGATTGGCATCACTTAGCCAAATAACCAGTTGTTGGCTCCTTTTTAAATTCTTCAATTGCTTGCTTTGGTATGGTTATTTGAAGAACATAAGAACTGTCCAGATATCCCAACAGATCTCTCTCTCAACTAACTGGGAAATGATATCTGTCTGAAAGAGAATGGGACAGCCTTGAGGTTTTCATAAAAGGGTTGAGCAGTTTTATTGACCGTTGAGTTATAGATTGTCAGCAGAGGAAGAAGGAAAATATGATTTAGGCATCTTTTCTATGCACTTAAAACCTTCCCAAATTTCTTCTTCACAAATTTCTTTTCTATAGGTCTAATATTTGCAAAAAACCCCATGAAAGTTATAATCTTTAGTAATAAAAAAAATCAATGGTCAATAAGTGATTATACAAAATTAATAATTTGTAGAAGCAAATGAGGGAAGGGGAATCCAATTTCATTAATTTTTATACTATATAAATGTAGATAGAATAGGGATGATTTCGTAGGACAAGTATCATAATGGCATCTTACTCTTCAGCACTTACTTTTCAATCTGGTAATATTGACCTATTGGCTGTTCCATGAACAAGACATTCCATCTCTACATAACAAGCTTTTTTTCTCGTGTTCTGCATACTTGGAATGCATTCCCTCCTTCATTTCAACTATTGAGTTCGCTGGCTTCCATTAAATCCCAACTAAAATCCCACTTACAAGAAGCTTTCCTCAATTTCTCTTAATTCTAGTGCTCCCCTTTGTTAATTTTATGTTATTTCTCATCTTGCTTTCTTTATAATTGTTTGCATGTTTTTTCCCCTGTAAGAATTGAATGAGGGTTTAGTTTTCACAGAGTTACATAAAAAATCAGAGAAATAAATTTAAATCAGAGAAATGAAACTGAAACCTAAGAAATGAAACCTAGGGATTAGGCTGATGAGGAACAAAAAAAGTGAAATTTATAGGACTGCTAATATAATCACTCACAGGGAAATATGACCAAATAAGATGAACATCAATGGAAGATGTAATTAGAGGTGGAGACTTAAGCTCATGTGGGCAAATTAGATGTTTCAATAAGGCTGTAACCTTTGTAGTACAATGGGGAAAACAGGAGAAGAACTTGAATTTTGGGATAGAGAATTAAAGAACGGGCTTTTGTGCTGCAAGGTGTATCTATTAGTTTAGGTTTCCTCTTGCTAGAATATAAAATAAAGTCCTTGCTGGATTCATCACCGAGTTGGTGAAGATTTTGGTAAGATGCTTGTTACTTATTTCCCCCATTAGATTATAATCTCTTTGAGATAGGTACTGTTTTTTGCCTCTTTCTGTATCTATGTCCAGGATTTAGCACAGTGCCTGGAAGATAGTACTTATTAAATGTTTATTGATTGATTGAATTAAACAATCAGCAATATCAAGTTGGAATAAAAGGAAATTGAAAAATAGTAAGACTGTCATTGCACAGCAAGGTACATATGTACTTTGTAGCTATGATTTTTTCATAATTTAATAGAAAGAGACAATTTATAGAAGGAGAACTTTTGAAGTCAGAAGTTTTGTATCCCTACTCTGCTGTTTATGGTCTGTGTGACTTTAGGTCAGTGGTTCTCAAAGTCTGGTCCATAGCATCCTGGGAATCGCTGAAATCCTTTCAGAGTCTACAAATTCATAATTAGTTTTTATTTTTAATGTGATCAATATTTATAATTATAAACCACATAATCAAAAACTCCTTGGACAGATCCTCAATCATTTTTAATAAGATAAAGACATTGAGAACAAAAGTTTGAGGACCATTGTATAAATCACTTTATTTTGTTGAACCAGTTTGCTCTTATGGAAAAAGTACTTAGATAGCTTATAATTTTCTTTCAGTTAAAAAACTCATGAAATACATGCATATTGCCTTTATAAGACCTCTTTCTCTCCCTTTACAATGTCATGAGATAATAGACCTACCCCTTAGAAGGACCTTTAGTGGTTAGTTTAATACCTTCATTTTACAGATGAGAGGTGACTTATCCAAAGTTACAAAGTAAGTAATCAATGATCTCATTAATACAGAGGCAAGGAAGTTAGAGGGTGCATTTGGATAGAATGCTAGGGCTGGAATCAGGAAAGGCCTGAGTTGAAATCCAGCCTTAGACATTACCAAACTGTGACCCTGGTTAAGTCACTTAGCCCTGTTTCCCTCAATTTCCTCATCTGTAAAATGGACTGGAGAAGGAAATAGCAAACCACTCCAGTATCTCTGCCAAGAAAATCCCAAGTGGGGTCATGAAGAGTTGGACACACCTGAACAACAAATAAACAAATAGATAATAATTAAATATTGTTAAGACATATCACAAATAGTCTCTTCCCCAACTTTGTGAGGAAGGCAATGGATGTTAGTTAGGCTATATAGATGTTAGGTTTATATGTTATATAGTTCTTAATTTTAATAGATATTATATATATTAAGTTAAATAGTGAATATACTGAAAGATGACTTGACACAGCTAGTAAGTGCCAGACCTGAGATTCAAACTCATGTTTCCTGATTTCAAGTGTGTTGCTATTTCATTCAGCAAACATTAAGTGCTTACTATATTTAAGATACGATCTCATGCTGCCTCCTTAGAGATAAGGAGACTCAGATTTTTTTTTTTTAGCATTTTGCAGAGAAGAATGAGAAAGACATAAATAGATTTCCCTAGCTCATTTAATGTCTGTATGCTGTTTAGATCTGTGCCTGACTTTCCTAAGTCTTGATGATGTGCCAACTTACACTGTTGTTGCGAATATTGATTGGTGTCCATGAAGTTTATTAATGGCAGGTGTGTCTTCAGGACTTACAGAAGTTAACCTCAAAGTGCTAATTCCTTCCAGTCTCTAAGACTTCAGACTAATGAGCTCCATATTGTCTTTTCATTTTCATTCTTCTTTGAGACACTTGTACTAGGATTTGTGATTCAGTGTGATGTGGAAACATCAGGTAATGGGAGGCAAAAGCCAGTTTTGCTTTGTATGAGACAACCCAGCTGAACTGGTTAGAAAGGTTTATCTGGTCATAGCACAGAGTTTGCATAGAAAGAAATTGTTTTGATCTGGTATGTGCTGAGAGATAGAGGCCCAGTCAAATCTGAACTTATGCACTTCAGAGGGAAAGTTCCCTTCACAGTTTTCACCACTGAAGGAGAAGTAGATCAAATAATTATAGTTCTTGCAAAGCATAATAGATTAAGAGCTGAAAGGGAATTTAGAGGTCATCTAATCCAATCTCCTGCGTTTTATAGATGAAGAAACTAAGGCTCTGAGAAGTTAATTCACTCACCCAGTATCACACAGCTAGTAAATGTCTGGGGTCAGATTTGAACTCAGGAAGATGAGTAGTCTGGACTCCAGACCCTGTGCACTATGGTGCCACCTAGCTGCCTTCTTTATATACACACATATATGGACGCATCTAAATACAGTTTCTTAGAGGGAGAATAATTAGCTTTTAGTTTATACTCAGAAAACTAATCACCTCTTCTTTGCTGTCAGTAAACTTTTCCATTTCTCATCTTGTGTCTTCATTTTTGCTCCTTGTACAGTACGGAAAAAATCTTCCCATATGGTCCTCTTCTTAACTCATTTGTTTCTTTTGCTTCTTCAGGGCAGATTTCCTGAATGAAGGACATATCTCAAAGTTTATTTCCAGGAGCTGGCTTTCCTTTCAAAACAAAACAAAACAAAAGTCTACAGATTTTTCTCCACAGACTTAACGTCTGAAACACACCCAGTTCCCTCTCCTGAATAGTTTCCTCTGTACGTTTCTCCATGTGTGTTTCATTCCAAGAAGAACGAGGGCTGCCATAGTCCAAACAAGATTCATTTTAGGGAGCTGAGGTGTTTCTATATATTCTGAGCTTCTCTCTCCATCTAAAAGTTCTTGCCAAATCTCTCACTTTTGTATGGCAAATAATCTTTTCACAGATCACCTCATTGCATCTTGAACCTCAACTTGAGCTTTAATTGATTGATTCATTCAACAATCATTTATTTATTTGAGATGAAGTCCAGGATGTGGAAAGTTTCATGTAATTTATATGGTCTCAAAATATTCAACATGACAAAAACACAAGTTAGTTAAAATGGGAGACAAAGCTTATATATCATTAAGATAATAAATAATAGAATAGCTATGCTAAAGGAGGTGACTGAAATTCCAACTTTGTTGAAATACTGGAAAGCATCAGAGCCAGATAAAATCCAAAATTGTTGGTTCAAAAACTTGACAGTGGTATTTGAATTACTAGCAAAACACTTCAGAAGCTTCTTCTCAAATGCAAGTTTGAGCTCATCTTTTTTTTAAATAGAAGATATTACATATTTACTATGAGTCAGTTGCATTTTACATACCTTAAATAAAGCATTCACAGCTTGCATCATAAGCAATTCTATATTCATTTATAAGAATATGATACATAAAATCCTGAGAGTAGGAAGGGTATCTTCAGAAGTTCCTGAGCATAAAGAGTAATTTCTTAATAGTTTGAACTATTCAACAAGTTGTTTGATATATATATATCAAATATTATTTTATATCATATTTATATATATCAAATATTATTTTATATTACATAAATATATAAAATAATATATATATAAAACATTCATTTTATTGTTACTGCTTATTTTTACTGGGATGTATGGGATATTCCAGGAAGATTAGCTCCTTTGGTGTGAGGGCTTGGATGTTTTTTGGTTTTTACCCGGCACTCAATTCTCACCTTTGGCTCCAAGAAGCTATAATATGAGTAGTGGCCACAGTCTGATAAAATCATCTCAGCAGATGAACTAAACCAGGTTAAGGGTAATTAAGAGGCCTTAAATCTCTCCATAAGTTAGAGGGATGTCTACCCCAAGCATGTGAAGACTTACTCTGGAGGAATGGGAAAATGAGAACAATTTGTTGCAATGTGGGGTGCTTAGACTTGATCAGACATCAAAAATGCTACTTCATCCTGAGTCATCTTGACTTTTATCTTGCCAGTGAACTTCAATGACTTTAGAGGAGTGATGTCGATGACTTTGTGCAACTCTGTCACTTTCAAATACAATTTACTCACCAGTCAAGACATCACCCAAAATGTCATTGTTCTTCAAAAACAAAGGATAGGCAACAACAACTAATTATTGCTATGTCTTTGATTCAATTTCATCTTGATGACTTATTCATATACTGTAAATATTACATATATATAAATTCAATGAGAAGAATATGTTTAAAACAACTAATGCCTATGCAATTCTAGTCCTCATAGTCTTTTTAAAGAGAAAAAAAGGACCACAACAGCTTTGGAAAGTATCCTACCAAGAACACATACGATATTTTTTTTAGTTGAAATATTTATTAATTGCTGGGTTTGGGTAGTTTTTTCATTTGTAGTTTATTTTTAATATACATTGTTGTATGAATTATGTTGGGAGAGAAAAATCATAACAAATGGGAAAAACCATAGGAGAGATTTTAAAAAAGTGAACAGAGAAAGTGAACATAGAAAAAAGAAGTGAACATAGCATGTGTTGATTTACATTTATTCTCCTTAGTTCTTTCTCTGGCTGCAGATGGCATTTTTTGTCCAAAATCTATATCGAATTCCTTTAGATCACTGAACTACTGAAAAGAACAAAGCCTTTCATAGTTGGTCATTGTACATTCTTGCTGTCATTGTAGAACACATACAATATTAATGAAGCACATGGCCCATCAACTGATTGTGGAAAAATGAACACTTCTTCACAACCAAGGAGGATAAAGACCAAAGGAAATTCTTAGAGCACATGATATGCAGGTTAAAAATTTACAAAAAATCCTTTCAAACAAACAGACATTACTTTACCAACCAGATAATAAAGGAGGGCAGTATTTAAGTGCCATTTTATTTATTTAATGTAACTAAAAATAAAAACTTTAAAAATCTCTGGATTCAACATATGAGTCAACTTAAGCATTGAAAGAACTAAAATCCAAGAGTGGGATCCAAAGGTTCTCTGAAAGTGGTATTTACCTTAATTCAATCAACAATACATCCGCGAAGATTCATTGAATGAGAGCTGAATCATGCAGACTTCTTTATAGAAACAGAAAGATTTTGGGGGGCAATTCATGACTAGCCTATCAGCTTTAAAAGTTATAGATATAAAGTTTGGATTCATTAATCAATGTAGATTATACAAATAAATGGTAGAAACATCACAGTAGGTGAGCAAAAACTTACCATCTAATGAATGCTTAGTAGAATATGATCCAGTGACTTGTTGATCAGAAGCTTGATGTTGATAAACTCACAGAAATAAACCCTTATTATACTATACAAATACAGGCCTCAAATGTTTTTGAGAATTTAACAAATAAACTGTACTAGAACTAAATTATGAGCACAAGTAGAACTGTTGCCCACAATTTCCTCCTCTGACATCACACCAATCCATAAAAATTTGTGAACCATATTTATAATCATTATTTAGTTGTTTTTCAATGATGTTTGTCTCTGGCTTGTCATTTCTTTAGCTCATTTTATATGTAAAGAACTGAAACAAACAGGGTTAAGTGACTTGCCCATCAAACAAGATCTTTAAATGGCAGTTGGCCAGCCATTTGTTTGGGATGGTTAGGACCATTTGTAGTTGGGGATTCAAGGGTTCCTTTCCATGCAAAAATTCTACAATCTTCATAATTCACTTATATTAAAGTAATTTATACTTTATAACTTATATTAAAATAACAGACAAAACTTAGCAAATTGCTTCTCTTTGGTGTCTGAATTTTAATTGGGGCACAAAACTTTAAGGGAAAAAAACAAAGAATCATAACATTATTGTCTTAGAGGTGATGGGATATGTTAGGCCACTCTTTCCAATCATTTTTCACATAAGGAAAGCAAGTTCCAGGTAGGTTACATACCCAATTATGGCACCGTTTAATTGTCCAGTTGTCCACTGTTCAACTATCTAATTATAGTAATCTGTAAAAGGAAAACAGAAGCATTTTAGGATAAAAGGGTATTCTTTATCCCTGAAATCACAACATTTAATTAGCTACCTTTTGGCCCAGATTATTAGTCATTTTTCAGTAATGTTTGACTCTTTGTGATTCAATTTGGAGTTCTTTTGGCAAAGATACTGGAGTGGTTTGCCATTTTCTTCTCCAGTTCATTTAAAAGATGAACAACTGAGACAAATGTGGTAGTTAAGTGATTGCCCAAGATTCATAGCTAGTAAATATCAGAGGCCAGATTTGAACTCAGGAAAATGAGTTTTCCTGACCCTAGATACAGCACTCTTTTCATTGCACCTCCTAGCTGCCCAATTATTGGTGGAAAATTATTGGAAATATTCACTCAGTATATTTGATTCTGGATAAAAACTAGATTAAAACTACCTACAAAATTCACTGTAGAAACCAGTTGGAAAAATCAGTAGTCAGATTCAAAGGGAAGAGTAATTGCATAGCACTTATAAACATAATTGAACAATCCAAGGAAAATAGTATTTGTAAAGGGGTTATAAAAAGGTTATTGAAGAATTCCGCCCCCCCCCACCCCCCCACTTTGACCTATGGCATGAGTCATTCCAAGATAAGATTCTGTGTGTGGGTCAATCTATGGGAAAATGATGTGGGAGACATTCATATCAAAAAGAGAACTTTGTTTAAGAGAATTAAATAATTATCTATTTTTTTTTCTTTTAGAGGAAAAAATGAATCAGAAATGAGAAGTAACACTCACAATGTGATAGAAATGGCACTTGTTAGAAGGTTAGATTTCCCTCTTTAACCAGGGGCATAACTAATAGCCTCTCAATATTAGGAAGTGAAGACAGGTATATTTCAAACACTCAGGTGTGGCAGCATCTTTATGTGAATCAATTTATTTGTGGTCTATCCAAGTTCTGGTCTTTTGCTTTTTTTTCTTTTTTTAACAATATCTTTTTATTTTCAAAATATATGCAAAGATAGTTTTCAACATTCACTCTTGCAAAAAGCCAAATTTTTCTCCCTCCTGTTCCCCTACTCTCTCCCCTAGACTGAAAGTAATTCAATATGTTATTATTATTATTTAAATTTATTTTATTTGAAAAAACAGAGTAATAGAAAAATAAAAACAGAAAAGGAATACAAAACAAAATAAAGCAAAATAAAAGAGAACAGCAGAACATCAGGGAATATTCAAATATTCAAAATATATAACAACAAATTACCAGATCAAGAAAGTATATATATATATATATGTATGTATATATCAGTAGAAGAAATTATATTAATGAATGTCCATTTTTTCTTTACTTCCTTTGGTTCTCTGCTGTGCACCTTATTTATTCTTTCCCCTCCCCTTTCATTCCCCGCCCCAAGCAAGCTGCAGTTAAATATAAAAAAAGATACACACACACACATACACACACACACACACACACACACACACATACATACACACTCACCCCGCCCCCCACATACATACATATGTCTTTTCTATTCCTGTTGACTCTTTAATTAAATTCTGCTTTATAACCTGCTTTGCTATTACTTAACCTCCCCCACTCAAGGATCCCTCCTTTGTCTTCTTCCCTTATCCTTTACTTCCCCATCCCTTCTCTTTATTACTTTATAAATTTTGGAATGTGCTATACCCTTTGTGGTATATATGTAGTGTTGCCTATTTAACCCATTCTTGATGTGAGTAAGTTTTCAGAATTGAGTCCTCCTCCCCCCTCTAATGCCTCTGTGTCTATTCTTTCTCTGCATTTGTATTACATGATTACTATTTTTATCTAAACTCTGCCAATCTTTCTTTTGAGCTAACCTATTGTTTATGTGAATCTTAAACATATCATATACATTTCCCATCTAAAAAATAAACAATTAGTCCATGTTTAAACAGTTTGTCCATGTTGAGTTACTTAAAATTGATTTTTCATAATATTTGTTCTTATATATTAAATTTTCTGTTAAGTTTGGATTTAATTGATAAAAAGTCCTGAAAATCTGCAAGTTTTTTGAAGGTCCATTTTTGCTCATTCAAAATTATAGATAATATGATATAATATAGATTTTTTTTACCATAGACCTAGTTCTTTTGATTATTAATAATATGATTCCAGGGCCTGCAGTCTTTTATTGTAGTTTCTGATTAGTCTTATACAATTCTAATTGTAGTTCCAGAGTATTTGAATGTTTTTTTTCTTGTTTCTTGCAAAAGTTTTTCTTTGATCTGAGGGTTTTGAAATTTGGCAATAATATTCCTGTGTGTTTTCCCCAAAGGATCTCTTTGAGGTGGTGATTGGTTCATTTTTCCCATTTCTATTTTCCTCTCATGTTCTATCACTCCAGGACAATTTTCTTGGATTATTTCCTGCGTTATTGTGTATTCTCTTTTTCGTCACAACTTTCTGGCAATTCAATTATTCTTATATTTTTATTCTTGATCTGTTCTCCAGATCTTTCATTTTTCTCATATTTCACATTCTATTCTATTTTCTTATTCTTTATAATCTATTTTGTTATTTCTTGATCTCTCATAGTTTCACTGGCTTCCCCTTGCCCAATTCTAAGTTTTAAGAAATTATTTTCATCTTTGAAACACTGTACCTGCTTTTCCAGTTGATTAACTCTTTTTTTTCATAATCTTACTGATTTTTTTTTTCTGGATGGCTTTTATTTATTTATTTTTGTTATTTTTCTCAATATCTCTCATTTTTTAAAACTTCTTTTTTGAGTTCTCTAAATTCTCTCTGGGCAGGGAGCCATTTCACATTACTTTTTGGGGTAGAAGCTTTTTTTTTTTTTAACTAAAGTGTCCTCCTCTGAAGATGAAGCCTGATCTCCCCTGCTCCTGTAATGTTTCAGTGGTTAGGTTCTTTTTTTGCTGGGTCTTTTCTTTTTTAATGAGAAGTATTAGTGTAAGCACTTTGAAACCTGGGGTGGGGGGAATGGTATCTCAAGCTTCCCTTCAGCTCTCCACTCTGACCTGGAACCCTAAATCAAAAATTCCACCTTCCAGCAAGTGCCCACAGCCAGCAGTGCCCTTGTCTGCTGCTTTTGCACTTACTCAGTTGGTTCTGGTTTCTTCTCGTCCAAGGCCTGGTGTTCCCAATCAGTCAAAGTTCACTTCTTCCTGAACTCAAAGTCTTGACTTGACAAACAGTTGGGGGAGGTAAAAGTGTCTGTGGTTCCTGCTAAGGCCCTAGCCAAACCAAGTTTCCCCAAGGGGTCCCCACTTAGTGTTTCTGTGGAGCTACCCCGGAGATGTTAGTACTTCATACAAGTTTGTACTTCATATAAGTTAATTCACAGCCTGAGGTCTTTCTTTAGAACTTCTCTGAATGTGTCTGAATGTGTCCCTGTTATGGTCCTAGTTTTCTGATTTTCTCCCAGTCTATGATTGCCCTGAGGCACAAATTTGTTCCATTTGTGGGGGAAATTAGGAGAGCTTGAAATTTATGAACTTACTCTGCCATCTTCCTAGAATCCTCTGTCTTCCAATATATGTTAAACATGTGCAGTTCTATACATATTTCCCCATTTATCTTGCTACACAAGAAAAATCAGATCAAAAAGGAAAAAAACCCAAAATGCAAGTAAGCAACAACAAAAAAGGTGAAACTACTATGTTGTGATCCATATTCGGTCCCCATAGTCCTCCCTGGGTGCAGATGGCTCTCTCCATCACAAATGTATAGGAATTGGCCTGAATCACCTTGCTATTGAAAAGACTATCTATTCATGTAAGTCCCTCCAGGTCTTTCTTAAATCATCCTGCTCATTGTTTCTTATAGAACAATAATATTCCTTAACATTCATACACAGAATCTATTCAGCCATTCTCCAAATGATGGGCATTCACTCAATTTCCATTTCCTTGCCACTATAAAAAGAGCTGCCACAAACATTTTTGCACATGTGGGTCCTTTTCCCTTTTTTATGCTCTATTTGAGATATAGGGCCTCTATTTTCTTGAATTCTTTTCTACCAAGTCAGTATGAAATATGGGAATGAAGAGGTTAAACACCTCTTCATTTTAAAATCCAATGATGTGATTCTTCAAAGTAGTCACTAACTAGCTTTGGTTATTCTATTCTAGGCATTGAAGATACCTATGTTCTTTATTACAAGTGCTCTCTCACTGTTGGTTCTGTTCAATATCTCAAAGGAGCAACTAGGCTCCTATGAACTAAAGAACGACAGCTTTTTTTTGCAGGAGAGTGAATTAGACTATAAGAACCCTAGAGAATTATGTGGCAATCTATAAATTTGGCTATAAGACAAAGCATTAGAGGAAACAAAAAATGTCTATAGATTATGACACCTCTTTTATTGAACTTCTTGGTTTAATAGTAAAGAATCAAAGTATTAGAACTAGAAAGGATTTTAAAGATCATCTAGTTCAAAGCCTTGTGCTTTCCAGAAAGGTAACCTGAGGCCCAAAGAAGTAAAATTACTTCCCCAAGATTTAGTTATATAATCCTAATTCGTTTAGTGACTGGCTGATTAAGTCTGTTCATTTTGCTTTATGTTATTAATATTAACAATAGAAACCATGAATTTTGTTTGGGACTTCTGAAAATATATTCCAAAAAGCTAAGATAAATGGGTAACATTGTCTCATTGTTTTACCAACTTTGTTTGTTGAATTGACATGAATATAATGTTATAAACAAGTTTCTCAGGGAGGAGGTGAGGGAGAGAGAATCATTACAAATTTTTAATTTGTGCTATCTTCTTTCTCTCTGTGTATGCTCAAATATTTATTAACCTGAATGCGGATTACATATGCTTTCCATGAGCAGCATGAAATTATGAGCTATTAAAGATTTTATGGGATTGTTATTAATAGAGCTACGGCTAATCAGAAACAATATTGATATGAAGGTGTGTATATATATATATGTATACATACATATATATATATGTATATGTATGTGGTGTATATACCTACATATTTATATTTCTATCTCTCTCTATATGAAGAGACAGATAGGCAGAGAGACAAAGAGACAGATAGACAGAGAGACAAAGACAAAGAGCTGAGTTTACATGCATCCTCAGATACTTAACACTTCCTAGCTGTGTGACTCTGGGCTAGTCACTTAACCCAAATGACTCATAAAAAAAAAAAAGAAAGAAAGAAAGAAATTTTTTAAAAAGATGGATTAATTACAGATTGATTCTCAAAGCTTTTCCTGCTGACTAGAGTGGTCATACTATACATATTTATATACATACATATATACATACATAAATATAAAAACACAAAAGTGTAGAATATATATATATATGTATGTGTATGTCTCTGTGTGTATGTCTATATGTTTGTATATACATATCTATACACATATGCAATATATCTATCTATAAATGTGTATAGTATATATACATATGGCATATATGTATATATACATATGGCAGTCTCAATTCTAAATTTATCTATTTGAATTTATTAAAGTCATTAAATATAACCATAAATGGATATCCATTCCATAAGGTATTTGATTATAACATTATATTCAATTGAACAAATCAATGATAATGATAATTATAATCAATGATGATGACGATTACAGCTTTATTATTACAGCTAACATTTATATAGTGATATAAAATTTGTAAAACACTTTACAAATATCACGTATCTTATCCTCACAATACTCCTAGGTGGTAGGTGTTTTTCTTATCCATTTTACAGATGAGGAAACTGAGATAGACATTGTCAACTCTTAATATCAATACAAATTAGGAACTCATTTGCAAGTTATGGTTTTAGAATATTGCTTTGGAGATATTGAAAAAATAAGTGACCTGTTCAGAATCATATTACTTATATTTATTAAGGGCTCTACATGCCCAATAAGCATTGTGCAGTATCTTGCCCAAAGTCACACAAGTAGCTAAAAAAGAGACAGGATGCAGACCCAGGTCCTCTGATTCCAGATCTAGTCTATTACATCAAAACAGATATTTCAAACTAAAGGCACATGAGTTGGACACCAATTCCTGTTTTTTTTTTTTTTTAAGATTTTGGTTTTTAGGAAGCATATGTACAAGCTGAAGCAGGTTCCAAGAAAGATGACTATGAATGTAAAGTTTTCCTTTAGGTCAGACGCCAATATAACACAACATATTTGTAGCACAAAATAGCTACAAATTCCATTGATTTCAGGGTGAACAATGTACAATTGGGTTTATAGTCTATAATCAGAGAGTAATTCGTAGGTAACAATGAGGAAGGGAATGAATTTCTTATGACATTTTGGGCACTGAATCTTATATCATCATGTGATATCTTTTATACTGCTGCAAACTTCTTATATTAATCAATATTCTAAATTTATATTCCTTATCTGCACAATTAGATTGCTAAATCAATCAAGGGCCTGTATTATATTTCTTTATATATATATTCTTTATATTTATATTTCTTATAATTATATAATTATATTATATTATTGACTCTATGTTTCCTCTTGGAATGGAGGTGACCGTGGGCTCCTGAAGGTCTTATCAGCATATGGCAAACTCTGATAGGTATAATCATAATAGAAAGACCTTGGGTATATATCTATATCTATATATATCATATATAGTTGAAACCAAACTAGCAAAAATACTGGGGCTCATGTCAATAATAATAATTTACATGTTTTTTCCAATGTTTACATAGGGTTTCCCTGGCATTATTGTTTATTTGAACTTCTTTGATATGGGTGTATACTACCACATCTTCTACAGGTATTATAATCTCTCATTTTACAGAAGTGGAAACTGAAGTTCAAAGAGAAAGAAAGATAGATGGATAAACAGGTAGCTAGATGATAAATAGATGAGTTGATAGATGGACAGATGGGTAGTTAAATAATAAATGAATAGAAAGACAGACAGATGAATAGATGGACAGATAGATAGATAGAAAGACAAAGCATTTATCATGAATAAGTGACTTGCCTATAGTCACATAACTAGGTCTTTTTGATTCTACTCTACCATAGAAAAGTTTAGAACTAGTGTATTGATTATTTTAGGAAGAGCATATCAACTCTCGAAGAAACTACTAAGACAGATAGAAATTGTGGTCTTCATCAGTGGAGGAAATATCCATGCTAATGAAATCATAGACACCTTTCCCTATAAGCACTAAATGCTCCAAGTAGTCCAGGATCAAGCCTTATCAAAACTTTGCAACTTCCTCAAAGTCTAGCATTGTGATCTCTACTAAATACTTTTAATGATTGCAAAATTGAATCTTGTTTTAGTAACTTCAGAGCTTAGCACTTAGCCTTCAGAGTCTAACATAGTGAGCATTTAATAAATGTTTGTTGACTGATTGGACAAAGACAGTTGGACTAGATTTTTGGATCAAAGAACTGAAGGAATACAAAGAAGCCATTGTCTTGTCTTCTATTATTGAACCTTACTTACAGATTTTAAAACTTCCAAAAGGCTTGCTTATTGCAGACATACTCAGCATTAAATAAATATTGTTGTTTAGTTGTTTTTCAGTCATATCCTACTCTTTATGGCTCCATTTGGGTTTTTCTTGGCAGTGATATTCGAGTAGTTTGCTATTTCTTTCTCTAGCTTATTTGCCAGTTGAGGAAAGTGAGGTAAACAGGGATAAATGATGAGCCCAGAATCACATAGCTACTCAGCATCTAAGGCCATATTTGAATTCAGAAAAATGAGTCTTTCTGCCTCCAGACCCAGCCTTCCATCCACGGTGCCACCCAGCTGTGCTAATCATAGCTATGCAATTAGGATAAAATATTGAAAATCCAGAAAACACACATAATGATTAATGTGTCATTGCATGGTTTGTGTTATGAAGGTAGTCATATCATGATGCTTCCTATCTGAAAATCAGATTATCAGTAGACTGTTTCCTGAAGTAAAGATTGGTGTCAGGAAATCTTGGTGAGCAGAGTCTCCTAAAGGTAATGAATGAAAGGCTTGCTTGTATTCTAGATACCTCACACGATTTAATTTCACTATGAGACTGGGTTGATTCAAGAACTTCTTCAATCCTATCAGAGACTTTGAGAAGCATTAAAAACCACTTTTCTCACCATCACCAACACTGATCATGCCTTCAGTCTGCTTAAGAGCTGACCCATGAGAATATCTTTAGAGATACTTTCAATTGGAGTGGGAAGTTTTTTTAGGCTTCTATTCCCATCAGTCTTAAGAATGCAGTTCCTTCTGATATCTATATGAGCTAAGCAGTGTTAGAGAAATGAAGGTTCAAAGAGGAAAAATTTGATAATGCTGATATACAATATGGTTTTGTAGCAGAATGGGCAGAGAAAAAGGGTGCTTTTTTACACAGGAGCATCCTCCATCCTGAAGTTTTCTCTGACTAGTCTAGACAATAATTGAACTAATACTTAAAACAGTTTTAAGGTTTAAGGATATGTATATATCATCTCATTTGATCTCCCCATTTTACAGAAGAGTAAACTAAGATTCAGAGAACCTTAAGTGATTTGTCTGTTTGAAAAGAAGAATTTGAACCCATACCTTCCTAAATACAATTCCATCACACTATTTCTTATGTTCTTATATTCCCTTTTGAAATAATAAAAACAATAAGCTGGGAGACATGCAACCAATGTCATGGCATCAAAAAATTGACTGAAAAGAATTAGTGATTATTTAGTCAAAAAAACTTGGATATGAACCCTGCCTCTATCACATATTCTGTCATATACTTAATCTCTTTGTGTCTTCACTAATATTATCTTAGTACAGAAGCATTGCCAATCTGCATTGTGGAAGGAGATTCCTTTTCAGGAGCTCTCCACATTGGTAAAATCATAGGTCTAGCTCATTGTTGCTTTTGTTTTTAAGAGGATCAATAATGATCCTCTCATAAACTGGATTTAAGTGAGGCAGAGTTACACAGAGTCACCAGCCTCACTTTCTCTTTTAGACTCATTGAAGTCCAATGGCAAGACCAAAGTCAAGATGACAAGAGACAACCTAAGATACAATGGATAATCTTGGTTTCTTTGATGTCTGACCAATCTCTAAGCACTCCACAGTGCCTAATTTACTGCTTTTAAATGTGGACAATGGAACAAATTGTTCTCATCTATCCATTCCATCTTCACATGCTTAGGGTACACATGCCTCTAATTCACCAATGGGTCAACTGCATTAGCCCATCTGAAAAGTACTTTTTTTCAACAGTTATTAAGCACTTATTATGTGCTAGGTGCTAGGTATAAAACTTTTTTAAGCCTAGAAAATATGCAAAAAATATCTACAAATTAAATTCAAAGTAATTTTCATGGGAGGTACTAGCAAAAAGTTGCAAATACTCCATGTAGAAGGGGACAGTTGGCTGAGTTTTGCTGAAACCTAAAAATTCCAAGAGAAAGAAATGGGAAGGGAACACATTCCATGCATATGGAAGAGCCCACAGAAAAACATAAAGACAGAAATTATTTAATCTGATCTTCATGACAACTTCTGAGTCACATAATGACAACACAATTGAGGACACTGAGAGTTTTGGGGGTTTACCTGTGATCCCATAACCAATGTCCTGACACTAAATCCAGCCTTCTTTCTACCATACTACTCAACCTCTCTATTAGGAAGTTGGACTACATGATTTTCAATGTCATTCTCAGATCTCCTACTTTATGGTTCTGAATGAAACTTTCATTTGCAGCTGATTTGACAGAGAACACATAGTAAGCCCATGTTTTTGGTGCCAAATCCAGTCGGTAAAACATTCTAAAAGGGTCTTCTCCACCCAAGAGTCATATTGACAGATTGCTCTTGAGGATGCCCACAGTCACTACAATGTTTACTTGAGCTCAAAAAAGTCATGAATGACCAGGCTTACTTCCACTCTGGACATCCCATTGAATGAACAAAAAAACAGCCTTCCTTAATATCAGGTGACCATTACATGTATTTTTCTAATTATAAAAAGGTATGCTTACAATTCCAAATGGACAGCTAGGTGGTACAGTGAATAGAGCACTAGGTTTGAAATTAGGAAGATTTATTTTCATGAGATTAAATCTGTGTGACAAATCACTTATCCCTGTGTGCCTCAGTTCTTCACTTGTAAAATGATCTGGAGAAAGAAATGGCAAACTATTCCAGCATCTTTATCAAACAGATACCAAATGGAGTCACAAAGAGTTGGACATGACTGAAATGACAACAAATTTCAATTCTTATGCAGCCAAGTCAAATTCATTTATTTTAGATAACCTCCATTGGGTTCTTGATTCATAAGATCATGGATCAAGAGTTGGACAGGACTCCAGTGACTCTAATAAATACATTGTAAAGATGAGAGAACTGAGACCCAAAGAGAAGTGACACAGGGAGTAAGCTTCAGAGCTAGTGTTTAAATATAGATACTCTGACTCCAAAGTCAATGCTTTTTATTTTTCTTTCTTAGTACTCTTCTGGTATTTTAAGTGTAGTATGGTGAGAAGAGAGGCAGAGGAAGGGAATGAGAAAGTCTTGGCAGAAGTCCAAGTTTTGTGACCAAGCTATGGGATCATGGCTTTTTTTGGCCCATGGCTTTTTCTTCTATAAAATTTGGATCAGATGATCCATGAGATCTCTGCTACTTCTCACATTACATAATTCTATGAAAAGTTTCAGAGGGTTAATGGGCCCTACCTTTCTCCTCTCCATCTGCTAGATTAACCTCCAATAAACACAACAAATGGGCATTTCCATTCTGAACAAAGAAAACATTAAGTAATTCTCCATACAGAGTCTAGTCAGAATTACAGCATGTTCTCCTTCCACAGGACTGCTACAAGTCAATGGCAGAGGGGGAGGGAGACCACTGTTCAGACAAAGATCTATGGAATAGATTAGTGGCTTAATACCAGCTATGGTGTTGACTTAACTTTACAAAAGTATGGAATAATTTTATACCTGCCAAAAGCCAAGTAGAAACTCTATACTGTGGACTCTTGTTCCAATCCCTAGACTTTCCTTCCTCTTACAAAATTGGCCAAGATGGTTTAGTGCTTTGATATTGTCCACAAAATATTATGAGAGTCCAAAGGAAGTCTCGTAGAATGCTGGAGAAAAGAGCTTATAGATTTTCTGCTATTAATAATAAAAAAGAGTTTTCTCTTCTACATGGTACTTAGACTATGATTAAAATAAAACTTTAATGAATTTATTGCAGTCATGAAAAATTCTAGCAGCTAATTTATGATGGTATTATTGCCAACAAAAAACATTGGCTAAATATTCAGTGGGAGGAGTGAGATAGCCTTGGCTTTCTACAAAAAATATTCATATAATTAGTTTCTGGGAATATTCAATTTGATAGTTACAATGATTAGACATAATTTATTCAGGGCACACAGATATTCTGCTTCTATGGTGATGCATGAAAATACTTTATGACTACTTTGGGCAGAGGTGACCACAAAGATAACTTTGTTTAATGAATGGATCTTCCCTCTAGATGGCTTCATTTGACACTGTTGACTACCTTTTCTTCTCAATATTCTCCTTTGTTTTTTGGGACTATTCTTTCCTTGTTTTCCTTCTACCTGTCTGACCATCATCCAGTCTCTTTTGTTGATTCATGTTCTTTCTTTGTAGTATAAATTTAGCCATGGCATAGCTGGTTCATAGAGTTTGCTTAGTTTAGTAACTTTGGAGTGTAGTTCTAAATTGATTTTTAGAATTGTTGGACCAACTGATAACACCACCAATACAACATTAGTATGCCTATTTTCTGGCAGCCCCTCCAACATTTTTGTCAGTGTGATGAGTATAAGATGAAACCCCAAAATTGTTTCAATTTGCATTGCTCTAATTATTAGTGATTTAGATCACTATTGATCAGAGGAATGAAAATTAAGACAACTCTGAGATACCACTACACACCTGTCAGATCGGCTAAAATGACAGGAAAAGATAATGATGAATGTTGGAGGGGATGTGGGAAAACTGGGGACACTGATACATTGTTGGTGGAATTGTGAATGGATCCAACCATTCTGGAGAGCAATCTGAAACAATGCTCAAAAAGTTATCAAACTGTGCATACCCTTTGATCCAGCAGTGTTTCTACTGGGCCTATATCCCAAAGAGATATTAAGGAATGGAAAGGGACTCACATGTGCAAAAATGTTTGTGGCAGCCCTTTTTGTAGTGGCAAGAAACTGGAAAGTGAGTGGATGCCCATCAGTTGGAGAATGGCTGAATAATTTATGGCATGTGAATGTTATGGAATATTATTGTTCTGTAAGAAATGACCAGCAGGATGATATCAGAAAGACCTGGAGAGACTTAGAGGAACTGATGCTGAGTGAAATGAGCAGGACCAGGAGATCATTATATACTTCAACAACAATACTGTATGATGAGTAATTCTGATGGAAATGGCTCTCTTCAGCAATGAGATGATTCAAACTAGTTTCAATGATCTTGTGATGAAGAGAGCCATCTACACCCAGAGAGAGGACTATGGGAACTGAATATGGGCCACAAACAGCATTTTTCACTCTTTTTGTTGTTTGCTTGCATTTTTTTCTCATTTTTCCTGTTTGATTTGATTTTTCTTGTGCAGCAAGATAATTGTAAAAATATGTATACATATATTGGATTTAACATATATTTATACTATGTTTAATATATATTGGATTACTTGCCATCTAGGAGAGGGTGTGGGGGAAGGGGCAATTTGGAACATTATCCATGCATATATTTTGAAAATAAAAAGCTTTAATTAAAAAAAAGACTATTAGCGATTTAGAGTATTTTGCAAGAGCTTTCTCAATGAGAATCACAACCATTTAAAAGAGATTAATTTAGCTAAGTTTACTGAAAAGTTTAAAGAGATAAAGAACACGTTATCTAAATCATGACTTGCTGTTAAAGAGGCAATCTACTGAGTTAATCCAGAAGTATGTGAACATACATATTTATTGTAGAGGAGCTACAAAGAAAATGAGTTGAGATCAAGACAAGGAAGAAGGGAAAATGTTGCATTGATGAGAAATCATATGACCCTTTAAATGATTACATCAATATATGGAGCAGTAAGTCACAGCGTATACAAAGAAATTGCTTCTATAATTTCCAAGGTGGTAAAGTGGGAAGAATGCTGAATATGGTACCAGAGGACATAGAAGAGTTGAGATTGAATTCTGAATCTACCTTGATGTCTCTGCAACCTTCTAGCTCAATTTCCACATTTATAATAAACCCATTTCATTTATAATCTTTTCATGAGATGATTCTGTTTCGGACAGGACATTATAAGATTTAGAGTACTTTAGGTTTGGAGGACTATGCAGTTTCCTTCCTTTTACCCTGTCCCATCCCCTCTACTTTGTCTCTTTGGTAACCCTTTTGTAAATTAAAGGTCATATTTAGGATTATTGTGCTATAAGAAATGGCAAGCAGAATGATTTCAGAAAAACTATAAAGATTTACATGAACTGATGCAGAATAAATGAGAACATAGTAACAACAATATTGTATGATGAATTGTGAATGATTTAGTTATTTTCAGCAATACCATGATTCAGGATAATCCCAAAGGACTCATAATGAAAAATGATGTTTACCTACAGAGAAATAACTGATGTTGTTTGAATGCAGGCTGAAATATATATTTTATTTTTCTTTCTTTTTTGTTTTTTCAAGATTTTTTGCACAAATTCACTAATGTGAAAATGTTTTGTATAGATTGCTTACTGTCTCAGGAAGAGGAGAAGGGGAAGGATAGAATTTGGAATTTAAAACTTAAAAAAAAACCCAAATATTAAAAATCAGTTTTACATGTAATTGGAAGGGAAATTAAAAATTAAAAGCTATATTCATGTTTGGAGTGAATTTCCCTGGGAAGATGTCAGCATCTAAACCTAGAAGAAGCTATTTAATATTGTTTCAAGCCTGTTATAAATTCTAAATTCTTCAGGAATAGTCATTAAGAGATAAATTATTTAAATCTCACCAGCTTCTAATAAGTAAGGTTCTTCTGGCTGATGCCTTTCTGAATGATTAGCATTAGAAAACACATGCTTGTCAAATTCCCCAATGCACTAAATGATAGACAGGATCTAAAAACTTAATACTAGACCAGGGGAAAAAAATCAGGCCGAACAAAGTATGTTGAAATGTAATAGAGATAAATTTAAAGTTCTGTGCTTGAATTAAAAAAAAAAACAACTAGCATGCAAAATTGCAAAGAATAAGATAAGCCTTTAGAAAGGACTGTGAAGAAATTCACCCCCCAATTCAGGAAAGACGAGGGCAATGCTAATATTGTAAGATCGTTTTCAATGTATTGATCAATTTTCCAGATTTTTTTCTTTAAAAAGATAATTCTTTGCTATAAAGGTTAGCTCTCTGGAAGGAAAAAGGAGGAAGGAAACAGGAAAATTTAGGTGATATAAAAATAAAAGATTTGAATAATTAAAAAATCTTTATAAGTACAAGGTGAAGTAGGCCTGACTATATAGTACTTACTGTAAAATAGAGTTAGGAATTTTCATGGACCAAATCCCAATGAGTCAAATGTTATATAGAATTTTTAAAAGTATAATGGGCAATTATTAGTGTAACCCAATCTTTCTGGTCTCCAGAGCAAGGACAATTCTGTTGGACCTCCCCTCAGGGATCTAGGGATGATACTGAGGGCCTGGGGTATCTCTTTACTACTTTTTCATGGTATTAGTTCTCTCATCCTGGATATATTCCTTTCCTGCTAACCTCTGTTGATAACCTCCTAGTTATATTAATAAATTAACACCAATTAGTTTTTATAAATGGAATATGTAATAAGAACAGAAGTATAAACATTTCCTCATGGGGCATGCTTTATTCTATATCACCTTGGTATCTGGTAGGAGTGAGCTCAGATTAAATACATTTTCAACATAGCATTCTCTCTCTCTCTCTCTCTTTTTCTCTCTCTCTCTCTCTCTCTCTCTTTTCTCTCTCTCTCTCTTTCTTTCTTTCTTTCTTTCTTTCTTTCTTTCTTTCTTTCTTTCTTTCTTTCTTTTTCTTTCTTTCTTTCTTTCTTTCTTTCTTTCTTTTTCTTTCTTTCTTTCTTTCTTTCTTTCTTTTCCAAATACATCTTTTATTTTTTCCAAATACATGCAAAGATAGTTTTTAGCATTCACCTTTGCAGAAACTTGTATTCCAAGATTTTCTCCTTCATTTCCTAGAGAGTAGGCAATCCAATACAGGTTAAACATGTGCAATTCTTCTAAACATATTTCCGAATTCATCACACTGCTCAAGAAAAATCAGATCAAAAGGGAGAAAAGGAAAACATGAGAAAGAAAAAAAAAACCAAGCAAAACAACAACAACAACAAATGTGAAAACTCTATATTTTGATCCACATTCAGTCTCCATAGTTCTCTCTCTACAGATGCCTTTTTCCATCACAAGTTTATTGATCCCATCAATTTCATATCCAAGTGCTTCATTGCTGCTGAATGAGCTCTCTTCTCAGCTGTTGAGAGTCTGGGTCTTGAAGGTCCCTCTTCAATTTATTGATTGATTTGTTAATTCCACATCAAGTGAGGGATACAGAAACTGCTAAAGCTGCAAGAGTATATAGGGTAGGATGTAGTATAGGACAGGGGTCAGCCAAAGCACCACTGAACCTTCTTGTTTTCTATTCATATAACTAAAAATTCTGAGGCAGATTGACATTATCAGAAAGACCAGGCAATGGGATTTCTGCTTATCTTAACTGGATGATCTTTAACTTCTATAGACATTTAGTAAATCCCTAATATGTGCAAAACACTCTGCTGGCCACTAGGGAAGATGCAACAATCAATGATCAATTAACACATACAATCCCTATACTTATGGATCTCATTATCCAACATACTTCTAATGTCTATGAGAGCCATTGAAATGTGCTGCAGTTCTATGACATTCTGAGGTCTCTACCATTGTTGGAAGTGCTGCTGCTATGACTTTTAGGGTCTTCCCAAACAATACTTGTCTCCAAATCAATATCTCTGAACCCTAGAGATAAGTGGAGTAGGAACCAATCCCATAAGACCCAAAGGCAGCCTGAGCTCTTATTCTAAGAGCTTTAATTCAAACTCATGTATCTAAAGATGATACATATTTTTGCCTGTTTATTCCTATTCACACCATTTTCCTAGCTGAGAATATTACCCTATCTCCCCCAATCCACCTCTATCCTCTCCAATTAATTAAATCTTACTTTTGTTGTTGTTGTTGGTAAAAGCCCAGTTCAAGTCCCCTGACTTTCTGTCCTTCCCCAGTAGCCTAGAATGGCTTCCATCTCTACATTCCTCTAACACTTCCCATCTGTCTTACTCTTTTGTCACTTAGCTTATTTTACTTTTGTTATTACTCTTTTTTATAGTTACCCTATCTCCTCCTATGATATATATATATATATATATAAAATATGTGTGTATATCCACACATATATATATACTCCACATATATACATATATATGTATGCATGTATACATACACATACATATCTTTGTTCACATATATGTATACATACATACATATATTTACATATATCTTTATACATATACATCTTAATATACACACATATACAGTACATTTATAAATTTATATATGTACATATATTATGCACATATACATTTATACATACATATGCATATAATACATGTCTTTATATATTCATACACATATATCTTTATTCACACACATTTATACACATATGCACATACATATTTACATATACACATTTTTCTCTATACACATATATATACATACATATAATACTAATGATCTCTAATAATCATCAAAATGCCCTCAATAAATCTTCCCTCTATCAAAGGGCAGTATTAAATAAAATATTTGGAATATTTTTTTAAACATTCATTGAGTAGAGATGTGGTATATTGATTGGATAGAGAGCTTCCCTCAAAACCAGGAGAGACCCAGGTTCAAGAGCTACCTCTGAAATACACTAGTTATATGATTCTGAGCAATCTCAGTTCTTCCCCTCCCCCCCAGAACTCTAAGATTAAACATTTCAGATAACCTCACTGGTGAAGGAGTTTCCTCACTTGAATTTCCCAATAACAGTGAAATTATGGGTGTAGTCCCTTTCTTTAATTTTTCTAACCTCTCAACCATCATCCATGGGTTTTCAAAAATGACATTTAGAGAAATGACAAAAATAACATTGAGAAGCCTTTGGTCATCTCCTCCCATTCATTAGCAATAATAAGTGATATGTATATTTATACATACATATGCATATATGTATATATGTGCAAAGGAAGTCCTATAGGTATTATTATGCTCACTTTACAGACAAGGAAATTGAGAGTGAGAAATTAAGTGACATGGCTATGGTCATGGAACTCTTAAAAGTCAAAGCTTGGGACCTGATTCCCAATATATCTCTGCTCTTCTTTCAGGATTAATTTCTCTATAATGCACTGTCCCTCGATGGCTTGCCTGCCAACAGACAAGAAAGCCATCAGAGCTTTTGTAGAGCCAGATGGTTTAAGTCATCTCTTAGCAATTGTTTCCTTTGTCCTGCTTGGCTCCCTGCTCTCTTATCACATGCATTACTTTTTCTATCTTTTGGAAAACAGCACATTCCTTTATCAAACGCCTTTGCATTTTATTCCTCATCTTTAGCTTTTTGGTTATCTTTGGCTCAGTCTCTCCGACCATTTGTTAATAAACACACTTCTGGAAAAAGTAAAATATACCAATGAGAAAATCTGTTCTAGGATTTTGTTTTGAGTTGCATGATGCAAGCTCTGCTGTCCCAAGAGAGTCATGATGTCACGGAATGCTTTTTGGTTATAAGTAGTCAAACTCAGAATCTTTTCAGGGAAGTTTAAGTGAAAAATCTAACACTGAGATAGTTTATTTATCTGAACTGCTAAGTGGCCATAACCTAGTCTGGGCTGAGACTCGGATGCTTATCTCTGCAAGGAACATTGTATGTTTGGGAGCTTAGCAAGGACAAGATGAAAGCATATTCTTCTCAATCTCTAGCATCATCATTGTCTTTTTTTCCTGGGACTGAAATCTCAGCAGAAAGATGTCTGATAGGCATCCTGACAATGTTTAATTCAGTCAGATTTGTGACAAGTCATTCAATCTCCCTGGATCTCAGTTTGTACATCTATAAAATGGGGATGCTAAATTATTTGGGTCATAGATATAAAATTAGAAAGGGCCTTAGAAGACATCTGTTCTAATCTCTTCCTAGTTTTAGGGATGAAAAAACTGAGAGAGAGAATTTCAGTGTCTTTCCCAAAGTTGTACAGGCATTGCATGGATAAGCCAGTATTTTAACCTAGATGGTTTGATTCCAAACTCAGTAATTTTTTCCCTATACCTCTAGCTCTAAATATATGATTTTATGATGTCTCTGGGACTCAAATTACTCATTTGTTAAAAAGAACAGATTGATAGATTTGTGATAGAAAGAACCATCCCCATCCAGAGTAAAGATTATGGATACTCTGGATCACACTATAGTATTTTCACCATTTTTGTTGTTATTTTTTTCTTTCTTATTGTTTTCCTTTTGATTTGATTTTTCTTGTGCAGCATGATAAATGCAAAAAATATGTTTAAAAACATTGTCCATGTTTAACCTATATTGGATTACTTGTTATTTAGGAGGAGGGAGGACTTGGGGAGGAAAGGAGAAAATTTTGGAACACAAGGTTTTGGCAAGGACAAATGTTGAAAACTATCTTTCCATGTATAATGAAAAATAAAAAGCTATTATTATTAAAAAAGAACAAATTGAAATAGATGACCTTGCAAGATCCTTTCAGAATCAATAAATATTATCCTAAGATTTTATTCCTAATTGTGTCCTTTTAACTAAAGGAATTGTGTTCTTATGTTGAAGGAATCACTTTTACATAGTTTGGAAATCATAGAGACGATAGCTTAAAGTGTCAAAAACTATATTTTCTAAGACAGATACAGTTACCTTGTACAATCTGGGCCACTATACATGGTAGTAGGTTCAGACTGGGACAGCCAAAAGAGGATCCAAAGTGGCTATATACATTGCAGCCTTGAGAGGCCCAAATTTCTTTTTTTATTTATTTATTATAACTTTTTATTGACAGAGCCCATGCCTGGGTAATTTTTTTACAACATCATCCCTTGCACTCACTTCTGTTCCGACTTTTCCCCTCCCTCCCTTCACCCCCTCCCCCAGATGTCAAGCAGTTCTATACATGTTAAATATGTCACAGTGTATCCTAGATTCAATGTATGTGTGCAGAACCGAACAGTTCTCTTGTTGCACAGGAAGAATTGGATTCAGAAGGTAAAAATAACCTGGGAAGAAAAACAAAAATGCAAATAGTTTACATTCATTTCCCAGTGTTCTTCCTTTGGGTGTAGCTGCTTCTGTCCATCCTTGATCAATTGAAACTGAGTTAGATCTCTTTGTCAAAGAAATCCACTTCCATCAGAATGCATCCTCATCCAGTATCGTTGTTGAAGTGTATAATGATCGCCTGGTTCTGGAGAGGCCCAAATTTCAAAGTTGGGATGCAGACAATTCCTTGATAAGAAAAGGGATCCTTTAGATTTTAACCCAATTTCCAGTAGCAAGAAGTTATTTGCAAAAAATAATGCCATTTTTCTTGCCTAGAATGGCCTATTCCTCCTTTCAGCTTGACACTTAAAACATGAACCATTCTGATGAATTGGTATTACATTGTTCAAATAGCTAATTCAAGATCTATATTTTCTGGTAAATTAAAGTTTGGTTTACAGGACCTTTCCTATATGGCCAAGCTGAAATCCTACTTCTCTGATGCATTCCATTCCAGCCCAGTCTTCAAAGATCTCATTATTTTCTAGATTCCTGAAGCATCTTCTTTCTGTATCACATACTTGATATTTAACATAGATGCCTTATAGCATTAGTCATCTTTTGTAATATATGTCCTGTTTCCTCAATTAAGCTTATGATTCTGCAGAGCAGGAATTAATTTTTATTTATCTCTGGATCCCCAATTCATTTCAAGTTAAAAATATTATTACACAGTTATTATGTGCAAGATAGAATGAATGTTTTTGAATAATAATATTCCTGAAGACTTTTGAGAATTCCTTGAACAGCAAAGAGATCAAACCAATCAATACTTACAGAAATTATCTGATTATTCATTGGAAGGATAAAAACTGAAGCTTTAGTACTTTGGCTACATAATGAGAAGATAGGGCTCATTGGAAAAGACCCTGATTGAGAGAGTTTGAAGGCGCTGTGCTACACATTTTTCAAACATCATCTTATTTCATCCTCACAACAATCCTATGAGATAGATGCTATTATTATCTTCATTTACAATTAAGAAAACCAAAGTTTAAGAGACCAGACCTGGTTCATGCAGTGATCTGAAGTGTCTGAAGCTGGATTTGAACTCCAGGCTCAGCACTCAATCCAATGCTTCATCTAGTAGAATTCAAGATGATTTCTGGAGGAAGAGAGAACTTGGGAGATCAGGAAAGTTCTGTTGTAGTCCCTTCTCCATCCCTAGCAAAGGTAACTGCTTATATATGTGCTGGCCTTTATGTGCCTTATACTGAACCTCATGTCTCTCCAGATGTCACTTCTTTCCCTGATCATAGGTGTTCTGTGTTGAATAGAAATCCTAAAATGGATATTTCCAACCACAATGGATTCAAGAGTTCTGAAGTCATTGAAAGGCTTGGATAACTGATGTGGGAGCAAAGTTTTATGAAAGAGAAGAAAATATGGATCTTGAAACAAAGTAGCAACAGGATAAAGTAGTAAATGCCAATTCATCTGAGTATTTTATGTTTTAAGTGTCAGTCTCCTAGGAGAATATAATAGGAGTTATTATTTTGTGTTTTTAGCATTTGATAATATAATAATGATTTTATTTTTTAGCTTGCTTTTTGTGATGAAGGAAATAAATAGCTGCCCTATACTCAACCTACTTTGTACATGTTCATCCCTTTGAAGAATAGCCTAAATATGAGCTATTCCTAAACTTTTCTTTATTTCCCTCAAAGTTCCCAAAGTTGACTGGGTCTAGGCCTGTCGATTTGTTCTATCTATATGATATAAATCATTTCCTACTGCACTGTATTAAAAATCCAAGTATTCTCTCTATTTCTTGTATGGGTCATCTACTTGTACAAAATTTAAAAGGGAAAAGAGCTGGGTAAAGAGATCATTGAATATCAATCAGCCAATCAGTAAGCACCTGATAGATGCCATTCACTGTATTGAGTACCAGGGAAACCAAGACATAAATGCATCCCTCTCTGCCCTCACCAAAGAAGCACAGCAAATAGAGCACAAGACCTGGAACCAAGAAATCTGGAGTTCAATTCCGGCTTTAGCCACTTACTAGCTATGTGACCTTAGAAAAGTCACTGCCTGCCTCAGTTTCCTGAGAAAAACTATAAAATAGGGGGAGTAGCAGCACCTACCTCCTAGGGCTGTTGTCAAATGAATCAAATGAGATAATATTTGTAAAGAGCTTAGAGCATTGCCTGGTACTTAAACCCTTGTTTCCTTTTGGAATCTTTACAAATTGTTAAGTTATTAGAGTTGATAGAGACAATAATTATCTAATTTAGCATGGTTCAGTATGATTGATCTGATCTTACAAGGAGATGTTATGGGCCAGAAGAAACAAGGTACTAAATGGAACTGAGAAACAATGCATACCTTTGTGCATACCTTTACTCATTGGAGTTCACACATTTGGGAGATTTCAGGATTTAATATGATATATCTGAATTCACACCTCCCTTGAAGCTCTTAGGGCCAGAGAGCACTCTGGGAGGAAATCTATAATCCCACTCTCTTGTATCCCACAATCCCACTCTTGGAGAAAGAGCATAAATAGAGCTTCAGGGAGCCAGTCAAGAGAGTTATTTGAGAACATTAACTGGGGTCGGAGAGGAACACTCTGGGAGGAAGCCCACAAGCCTTCTCTCTGAGGCAAGAGAAATTCATCGCATCTTCCACCTTGGTGCTGGCTGGAGGCTGAAGGACAAACCTTTGGATTTGGAGACATTCGAAGGGAGCTCTTGGAACCAAGCAGAAAGATAGGCCTCTAAGAAAAGCTAACCAGACTATTTTGGAGGAAGCAATAAAAGATCTGGACTTTTATCAGCTGGCTGCATTTAAAGAAGAAAAACATCACATTTTGGTGCCCTGAACATGGGACTGACAAGGCCCCTCAGTGGATTTCAGTGGAAAAGCTCTGATCATGATTCCAGTGGAAAAGACTCTTCGACCCAGAAATTAGGATGAGTACAACAAAGAAATTTTGTTAAAAAAGTTAAAGTAGAATTTCAGCTAAGATGGGACAGATGTTTAGAAAACAGCCTTCTGTTTCTGTTCAAGGAAAATGTTTAGAGAGTATTGTCAAAGTTATGGAAAGCCAAGGTTTGATTATAATTTTGGAGCAGATCACTGAACTTTTAGAAACTGTTAAGTACATATGCCCTTGATTCTCTATGGAAAAAGAATTGGATTTAGACGAGTGGAAGTTAATAGGAGAAAAACTGGGTGAATACTACAGATCTAATTCAAACTCAATGGAGTGGAAATTAGAAAGAGAGGATCTTTGTCAATTTTATAATAAAAATGGACCTGACTCAATTTCCAAAGACATAATTAATACATACAATTTAATACAACTGGCTATAAGAAATTATTTAAGTGTTAGAATGAAGAAAAAGAAAGTGCAGGAAGAAGTACCAGCTATACTAGGTGAACAGAAGGAAAAATCAGATAAGAATGGAGTTAAATACAACTCTGAGTGTGATACTTCACAGAAGGAGAAATTAGATCATTCCATATCTCATGACCCTCCCCCCTCAATTACCCCTTAATGGGTGGAGGAAGAAGGGGGAGGGAGAGAGGCAGAAACACAGTCAGCTTCTCCTGTAAAGCAGAATATGACTAGATAAGAAAAAGCATTAATTAAGGCAAAAAATGAAGGAGAAGACATATTTGATTTTATAAATGCATATCCTGTGATTGAAGAGCTTGACTCTTCAGGTCAAAAAGGGAGAAGATACACTCCTTTTAATTTGGAAAAAAATTAAAGATTTGAAAAAGGGTTGCACTCTTTATGGGGCTACATCCTCTTATGTGAAGATGTTACTAGATAATTTGTCTTATGAAATTTTAACCCCGAATGATTGGAAATCCATAGCAAAGATATGTCTAGAACCGGGACAAAATTTATTGTGGCTTTCGGAGTATCATGAATTATGCAGAATTCAAGCCCAATGCAAGAGGCAAACAGGAGTTATTGGACAAATCACTTTTGACCAACTAGCTGGTGAAGGTCAGTATGGAGAGAATTCAGAACAGATTTATTATCCCATAACAGTGTATGGGCAAATTTCTAAGGCTGCAATAAAAGCTTGGAGTTCTCTCCCTGGACAGAAAGATGGAAGTAAAGCTTTTACAAAAATAGAGCAAGGTCCCAATGAACCTTCTGCAGATTTTGTGGGACGTTTGCAAACAGCTGTAATAAGAACCATTGGAAATAATGCAGCTACAGAAATAATGACCAGACATCTCGCTAAGGAAAATGCCAATGAGATTTGCAAAAGAATTATATGGGGTCTAGACATAGATGCTCCTTTAGAGGAGATCATAAGACGCTGTGCCACAGTGGGCACAAATGCTTATTATACCCAAACTATGATGAACATGGGAAAACAGGTTCCCTCTTGGCAAGGGACTTCTAGAGAAAATTGTCAATGTTTTCAGTGTGGAAAAGTTGAACATTTGATAGCCCATTGTAGATAAGGAGATAGAATGAGAAGACAGGGTGAGAGAATAAAACCCCAAACCCCATGTCCAAAATGCAACTGAGGCTTTTGCTGGGCCTCTGAATATAGATTGACCCAGAGAAATGAGAGGCAGGGCCCAGCTCCAAGGTATCAATCAAAAGACAGATGGGGTATGATAGCAGCTGAGGTTACACCCAGAGAGTCTTTAGAAATTCAGGACTCTGATGTTATCAACCAACAGAAAAGCAATCAGGATTACAGTTGGGAAGAATACAGGCCTTTTAACTCAACAAAGTAGTGTCCAGTGCAAACAGCTCCAATGTAATTGTCCGATGATGAGGAGAAATCCCAAAAATGGTAAATAGAAGGGAATTTGATAGGTTAACTGCTTGGGGAAGAGGGTTTGCTTGTATCTCCACAGGTGGAGAAGGAATCAGAGGGGTGCCAATGAGCCGTATTCGCCTTGTCCATCAGAGAGAAACAGAAAAAGAGAAAAACCTCAAAACAAAGGAGAAAATTAAGAAACATCTGACACTGAAAGAGCATGGCTGACAATGAGACTATTAAAAGAACTTTAAAATCTTCAGCTTTCAGTTCAATGAGACTGTTAAAAGAACTTTAAAATCTTCAGCTTTCAGTTCTTGAAAACAAGCAGGAATCACTGGATTCCTTGAGATGAAAAATTGTTGATGAGACTATTGCAGTACTTAAATTTTCATGTTGATTCGTGTTATTTGTTATATTACTACTAGCCTGTGTTATATTGCTATGTGCTTATGTATTTTATGTAATTTTGTGTAATGCCTCCCATATTGATAGATTTATGTGTACCTGTTTCAAGTGAGCCCCTTTGGAAACCTGCTAATCTCATTTGACTTCCTATTTCCTTCGATGTTTTCATCTCCCTTCCTGAAATGTCAGGGAGGGCATGACCACCTTCTTTTTATGATATTTTTACTCCTTTTTTGAGCAGTCAGGGAAGGTGTGATCACCTTTTTTGGGGGGTTCTCACCTCCTTGAGAAGTCAGGAAGGTCATGACCACCTTATGTTCTAAAACAAAAGAAAGCGGGAGATGTTGCAATCTTTACAAATTGTTAAGTCATTAGCGTTGATAGAGACAATAATTATCTAATTTAGCATGGTTCAGTATGATTGATCTGATCCTACAAGATGTTATGGGCCAGAAGAAACAAGGTACTAAGTGGAACTGAGAAACAATGCTTGTGTTCACACTTTTACTCATTGGAGTTCACACATTTGGGAGATTTCAGGGTTTAGTATGAGATATCTGAATTCACATCTCCCTTGAAGCTCTTAGGGCCAGAGAGCACTCTGGGAGGAAACCCAAAATCCCACTTTCTTGTATCTCACAATCCCACTCTTGGAGAAAGAGCATAAATAGAGCTTCAGGGAGCCAGTCAAGAGAGTTACTTCAGAACACTGAGTGGGGTTGGAGAGGAGCACTCTAGGAGGAAGCCCATAAGCCCTCCCTCTGAGGCAAGGGAGATTCATTGCATCTTCCACCTTGGTGCTGGCTGGAGGCTGAAGGACAAACCTTTGGATTTGGAGACATTTGAAAGGAGCTCTTGGAACCAAGCAGAGAGATAGGCTTCTAAGAAAAGCTAACCGGGCTATATTGGAGACAATAATATATTGGAGACACCTGGCTGCATTTGGGTGATTATTACTTTTAACTGAAACTAAGGCTGCCTCCAGAAAACATCCCCAAGAAACCTGCTCCCAGAGAGAACCATTTTATTTTAAAGAAGAAAAATACCAGTTTCCCTTCTTTCCCTCCTCAAAAAACTTATTCTTCAATGCAAGTTGGTGTCTTAGCTACTATTCTTCAAAAATTGCCTAAAATAATGAGAGATTAGGTGATTTGTATAGGGTTATACAATAAGTATATCATTGTATATCAAAATGAGTCGTGAACATAGGTTTTCCCAGATTTCTCTCACTCTATCCCTTTTAACATGCTTGTATCCTATATATTATCCCACATAACATGCTTATATCCTATATACCAATGCTTCTTAAAATTTTTTTCCATGCTATTCCTTTTCGCTCAAGAAATTTTTACATGGGAATGTTGGAGGGGATGTGGGAAAGCAGGGACACTGATACATTGTTGGTGGAATTGTGAACACATCCAGCTATTCTGGAGAGCAATTTGGAACTATGCTCAAAAAGTTATCAAACTGTGCATACCCTTTGATCCAGCAGTGTTTCTACTGGGCTTATACCCCAAAGAGATACTAAAGAAGGGAAAGGGACCTGTATGTGCCAAAATGTTTGTGGCAGCCCTGTTTGTAGTGGCTAGAAGCTGGAAAATGAATGGATGCCCATCAATTGGAGAATGTTTGAGTAAATTGTGGTATATGAACGTTGTGGAATATTATTGTTCTGTAAGGAATGACCAGCGGGATGAATACAAAGAGGACTGGTGAGACTTACATGAACTGATGCTAAGTGAAATGAGCAGAACCAGGAGATCATTATATACCTCAACAATGATACTGTTTGAGGATGTATTCTGATGGAAGTGGATCTCTTCGATAAAGAGAGTTAATTCAGTTTCAATTGATCAAAGATGGACAGAAGCAGCTACACCCAAAGAAAGAACACTGGGAAATGAATATAAACTGCTTGCATTTTTGTTTTTCTTCCCGGGTTATTTATACCTTCCGAATCCAATTCTCCCTGTGCAACAAGAGAACTGTTCGGTTCTGCACACATATATTGTATCTAGGATATACTGTAACCTATTCAACATGTAAAGGACTGCTTGCCATCTGGGCGAGAGGATGGAGGGAGGGAGGGAAAAATCGGAACAGAAGTGAATGCAAGGGATAATGCTGTAAAAAAATTACCCTGGCATGGGTTCTATCAATAAAAAGTTATTAAAAAAAAAGAAATTTTTACATGAACCAGGGTATATGGATACATGGTATATATAAAATGAGTATGTATATCAAACATTTACTGATAATAAATCATAAATAAATTTATTTTAAAACAATTCTTTGGTATATGTATAATTTTACCATTTATTAAAGATGAAAATAAATTTTCATGCTAATCAGACGGATGTGCTTGTTTATTTTTATATAAGAATTTTATATAAAGAATTATATTAAGAATTAAATCTTGGTAGAATATTCAATACTTTTTATTATTAACAGATTTTTCATAATCCCACATTTAGCTGTACAATCCCACATGGAATTGTGACCCATAGTTTAAGAAGCTTTGCTATATACTAGCCTATATAACATATTTATATCCTACATACCATGCTATATATTATCCTATATATCATATTATTATACAAAATATATATCATTTTTGTACATTATGTACTGTGTTTTATATCATACTGTCATACAAAATATATACAAAATAAAAACAAGCTAATTTGGGGAGAAAAAGCACTAGGAGTGGGGTGGGAGCAGGGAATAGTATTAGAAAAGAACTCATGAATGATGGTTGTCTTCTTATTTAGTCCAAAATTTTATGATTTAAAGACTTTTCTTGCATGTAATTCCCAGATCTAGTTTGGTAAGAGCATTCTATTTCCAGTCTATATCTTTTTTCATCATTCACATCACACCCATTGACAGCTCAACAATCATGAGGCAAATCATAAAAGCCAGGGCCACCATGATTTAATTAACTATTTGGCTGAAAGGTACACTTTGAATTCCAGGCTGAATATTTGAAATAAATGTTTTCATATAATTTTTCATTGGGTGGATCCCTTATGAAGACTTGTAACATATATGTATATATATATATGCAAATTTCTTTTTTCTTCAAGATTTATCTTTGCATAGCTTTGAGGTAAAGATTAATACCCTTAAAGCATTAAATACACAGGATGTCCCCAAAGTCTCAAATATAAATCCTTTTAAAATATGTGATCTTCCTCCAATATTCCTAAACCAGCCTCCTGGTGTTCTCAGAAAGAACTAGCTTAGCAAGAGGTACTATTATTGATTGGCCTGAGAATGCTAGTACTAGTTCTGTCCTTGATTCATTTTGCTGGTCCAATGGACTTCTCTGTACTATTATAACATACTCCAAATTATTATAAAGAAAATGTAATGCAACAGTTTGCAAATGTGCTCTTGAAATGCTTATAAAATACTATGAGATTTTCCCCATAGAAACTGTCTTTGTAGGTTTCCACCTATAATTTTATGTCAGTTCAGTCCTTGCAGCCAGAAGAGTTCATCATGGACATTTGCAAAATAATACTGTGCATATTGGACTGTGAGGGATTTAATATTGGCATATTCACTTTTCAAATAAAGATGAGGGAAAATCTACTAAAAAGCTGTGGATCTTTCATGTGCACAAGCCAACTTTCAACTATGAATAACTCAATATTTGCCAAATACTGTTACATGTAATTAACTTAATAGGGGCAGCTAATTATGGATATAGCCTAATTAAAAGCACTTTCTTGGACCAAAAGATGCACTGAAAGACAAAAGTTAACGAATTTAACAGCTAAAGTTTTTAAGAGGCAAGTTTGTATAAGGGATCTATGGTAGTTTGAAGTACATGGCTCCTGATCTATGTCCTTCTTTACTCTTTATAGTCAATTATGTGTCTTCCTGGACCATAAGCTCCATCAATCAATCAATAAGTATTTAAAACATTTCTGCTATGGACTAGAAATACTAGGTGCTAGGAATACAAAGATAAAAATCAGATAGTCCCTCGCCTCGAGAGTTAGCATTCTGTTTGAGGAGATAGCATGTAGATAGAAAACTATATACATGTATTCAGGTTGTTGAAGGTTTTAAATGCTCAAATAAAAGAATTTATAGGTGGTCCTATAGCTATTAGAAAGCCATTAGAATTGATTGATTAGGGGAATGACATTGTCAGACCCATGCTTTTGGGATATTTTAGCAACTGTGGGGAAGATGGGTTATAGAGAAGAGGTTATGGAGAGAAGAAGGATTATAGAGATGTGGCAGAGAGACCTGTGGGACTGGAGACATATGAGAGATGTTGGGGTGGAAGACCCAATCAGTTTTGGCAATTGATGGGTATATCTAGATATAAGAAAGGAGCAGCAGATGACTGAGGTTGTAAGTTGAGTAATTGAAAGGGTGTTTGTTCCTTCAGCAAGATCAGGTAAGTGTGGAAGAAGGATGGATTTGACAAAAGAAGATATAATTTCTGTTTTGGACATGTTGTGTTAGAAGTGTCTATGGGAAGCCTAGTTTGAAATGTTCAATAGTGGGACTGGGACTCAGTCCATAAATGCAGGGACTGTGCCCTAAATAAACTTTTTATTTTACCCAGCACCTGGCATAGTTCTAGAGTAAATGTTTAACACATTCTTCTTGACTAAAACCGAAGGCACCAGTTCTCCTTTCTTTTCAGGAGGAGCAGGAGTAACAAAAGCTTTCTAGTATGTGGGTTTTCTCTTGTGGATTTAACTGTGCCCTTAAACCTTAGACCTCTACCCCAGGATCAGGTTCCACATGAACCACTGCTTAGAATTGTGGCTGAATAAAAAGTGATTCTAAGCAGCCAAAAAGTCAATAGATCTTTCTGTGTAAAATGAAGAGATTGGGATATAATAATTTCTAAGATTTTTTTCTCTCTCTTCATCTATAATCCTGTGATTCTCTTTTCTGTCATACCCAACCTCAATGTACTGAATAGTTGTAAAACAAACAAGCAAATTAAAAATCCCAAATCAATGATATTTAAGGTTCCTTTCAGTTCTTTCTTTTTCTTTTTCTGCAAGATAATTGGGGTTAAGTGACTTGTCCAGAGTCACACAGATAATAAGTGTGAAATGTTTGAGGCACACACACACACACACACACACACACACACACACACACACACACAGGTCCTCCTGAGTCCTCCAGGACTGGTTCTCTATTCATGGCCTCTTTTAGTTCTAAATATACAATGCTATAATTATCTGATCATGAAATTGATAACCATACTCAGCATGTATCTATTTCTACAAATACACACATACATGAAAAAGTCATTTATATTAATGCAATCTAAAAATTTTTATTTTATCACCCACTCATTTCAATGATTATTTTTAAATTCTTAAGTGGTTATTTGGGAATATTATAGATAAAGCTTTAAAGGATCTTAAATGAGTCCAGCTATGGAAAAAAGTCAACTTCACTGGGTTAATCCCTATGAATACTTTTGAAAAATTAATATTACTCTGTGAAGTGATTCATTGTCATCATGTGTCTCTTGTGCTTGGATCATTCTTATTGGCCAGATTTGAGAAAGTTGTGTTAAGCTCTATTGCGTACCACCCACCCTAACATGCATTACCTCAGCGCAAGTAAATGAGATAATTATTTGGGTATGTGTCCCTTAAGGACTGCCTGGAGTTTGAGCCTAGGAACCTTTAGTTTAGCATGTTCAAGTACATTTTTGTCTCTAATTAGGATGATTCTTTCACTAGAGCCTTGAAAAGTCCCTTAGCACAGATCTAACCTCTACCACTCTCTCTTTCTTTGCAGGTGCATTTGATTTGAAAAGAATTAGGGAAAAAAGAAAAGAATTAGGATTATTTTTTTTTATTTTCTTGGCTCCCTATACTTAAATTGCAAAGCCTTAAGTGAAATTCAGCACTAACTTTTAGAGCTGAAGTAAAAATAGAAGATATTTGAAGCAGAACTTCTAAAACATCTCATCTTATTTTGTTTCCTTCATTAGAAAGTGAGCTCAGTGGGAACAGGGACCATTTCATTGTTGTCTTTATATTACCAAGAACAATGCCTGCCATGTAGTTGGCATTTGACAAATACTTGTTGATTGATTGATTAATCAGATCCACAGGGAAGACTTTTTTTTTTTTTTTTTGCCAGAGGAAGCTCTTTTTAACATTGACACCTGCGCGCGCGCGCGCACACACACACACACGCCCCTAATAAAACAACTTGTGTTATACTGTGATGAAATAATTATGTTTTGTTTTATTGATGTATTTTTCAAATTTCATATTTATTTTCAAATATATCCCTCCCTACTATCCTACTCATTGATTCTTTTCTTGTAACAAAATTTGAAAAAAACAAAAATAAAAAATTAGGTCAGGTTAATCAATAGATAAAATTGCCTCTGACTGTGTATGCGACATTCCATACCCACACCCCCAGATGCAGTGTATTGAGCACTGGGCCTGATGTCAAAAAGACCTAAATTCAAATGTGGTGCCAGACATTAGACATGTGTCCTTGGGCAGGGTCCCTTTGTTTGCTTCAGTTTCCTCAACTGTAAAATGGGGATAATACTACTACCTATTGCACAGGATTGTTGTGAGGATTAAATGAGAAAATATAAATGGCACAGTGGATAAAGTACTGGATCGGGCTAAAATTAGTTCAAATTTGTGTGATCCTGGGGAAGTCACTTAACTCTTTCTTAGTTTCCTCATCTATAAAATGAGCTGGAGAAAGAAACTGTAAACCATTTCAGTATCCATACTAAGAGAACCCTAAATAAAACCATAAAGAGTTGGATATGACTGAAAATGACTGAAGAACATGGTAGACTCTTAATAAATCTTTATTTTCTTTGTCCTTCCTTTCCCTTCTTCAATGAAAGGGAGGAGATATATTCTTTTAACTTTTCTCCAGAACCAAAATTGTTCATCATCATAACATTGCATCTATGCAGCTTCTTTTTATTTTACTTTCATTTTACATTGTTGTAGTCATTATGCGTATTGTTTTCTGCTTAATTCATTTAGCATCAGTTCATCAGTTTTCCCATGTTTCTCATATTCATCTTTTCTTATGATACTGTTAAACTTCATCACATTCATTAACCACAATTTTTCAACCATTTCTCATTTGAGGGGCACTTACTTTATTTTCAGGGTGTTTTTTTGCCATAATTAATGGTGTTACATATTTTTGTTTATATGAGACCTTTAGTTCTGTCTTTGTATTCCTTTGGATACATATCTAGAAGTAGGCTCTCTTGATCAAAGGATATGGATGTTTTAGTTTAATTATGTTAAAAAAAACATAATTCTAAATTGATTTCCTGAATGACTAGACTGACTCACAACTCCACTTATAATATATTGGTGTGTCTGGTGTATGGAGTGTTTAGACCTCTAGTATGAAGGCTTGCTGAGTCCTTTTCAGGGCTGTTCATCCACCTTTGATGGACACTTTTACCCAACTCTCACCTGTCTGCAAGAAGTTATGGTAAGCACAATGGACGTACTCCAAGAAACTGTCTCAGCAGATGGGCTAAACCAGATTGAGGGTAATCCACAGACCTCACATCACGAGAAGACTTCTGCAGAATGGGCAGATAAGAACTTTTTTTTACCCCCTAATGACCATGAAGGCAGCTAAAGCAGGTGCTATGGAGCATCTAGAGCTTAGTCAAACATCAAAGATGCCAAGGTCATCCACTGCCTTCTGGACTGTTACCAGTCATTTTGACTTTTGGCTTGCCGTTGGATTTAAAGACTTTGAAAGAGAGAGTAAGGCTGATGACTTTTTGTAACTCTGCCTCACTTAAATCCAAATTATGCAAGTCAAAACATCACCCTGTGATGTCACTGCTCATCTTCCAAATGACCAAGGACAAAGATGCTTATCATATAGCAAATCCTCCAACATGATGGACATCTTTTGTCATTCATGATAATTTGCTGAATAGGAATTGAAGTTTTAGAGTTGCTTTGAATTGCATTTTTCTTATTACTAGTTATTGGAACAATTCTTCATATTTGTTAATAGTTTAAAATTATTCTTTTGATAATAGTTTATTCTTATCCTTTAAATATTTACCTATTAGGGAATGTCTTGGTCTTATAATTTGTGTTAATTTCATTTATATATTATGTGTATATATACATATTTGTGTATATATACATACATAAGATATGTGTGTGCATATACATCCATGTATGTGTATATATATATATAATATAATATATAAAACAGATCTTATTACAAATGTTTGAGGCAAATCTTTTTTCTGACTTGATATTTTCCCTTTTGTCCCTGTTTTTGTAATCTCCTCTATTCCTTGGTTAAGGATTCTTCCCCTTAACCATCCGTGTCCATTTTCTGTTGATGTGAACTTTATTTTATGATGAATATCCATTTGGGTCTTTTTGTGTTATATAATGAAATGTATTGGTTTGAACTCAGATTTTTTCAAATTATCTTAACAAGTTTCTCAGCAATTTTTGTTAAATGGGAAATTTTTCATTCATTCAAAAATTTTAAGTACTTCTTATGTGCTAGATATCATGCTAGACATTGAAGATATTGAGATAGAAATGAAGCATTTCCTACTCTCTGGGGAAAAAACTACTTATACATAAAAATTCTGCTGGGAGAAAACAACATATACAAAGAAAATTAAGTATAAGTAATTTTTGTTCTTGAGTTTATGGAATGCTTGATTATTGAGATCTACTTTTTGTTTACTTGTTCTACTGATCCATTTTTCTATTTTTTAACCATTTGGAATTTTTTTTCCAGAGGCATTTGGGTCAAGTGATTTGCCTAGGGTCACACAGCTAGGAAGTGTTAAGTGTCTGAGGTCAAATTTTAACTCAGGTCCTCCTGGCTTCAGGGCTGGTGCTCTATCCATAATACCACCTAGTGGCCCCAATTTGGAAATATTTTTCATGATTGTAACTTTATAAAATAATTTAGAGTGTTAAAAATGCTATTTTTCCTTCATTCTCTTTTATTATTTTCCTTGAAATTCTAAGCCCTCTCTTCCTCTAAATGAATTTTGTTACTATTTTTCTCTAGATCTAAAAAGTTATTTCTTGACAGCTAAATTGGAATAGCACCAATTCAGTCAATTAATTAAGCTAGTATTATAATGTTTATTGGGAATCTAGAGGTACAATGTATGGAATGCTGTGCCTAAAGCCAGGAAGATTTATCTTCTTACTTATTAGCTGTGGGATCCTGGGCAAGTCACTCAACCCTGTTTGCCTCAGTTTCCTCATTTGTCAAATGAGCTGGAGAAGAAAATGGCAAACTACTCCAGTATCTTTGCCAACAAAACCCCAAATTGAATCATAAAGAGTCAGATATGATTGAACAAAAACAATCATTTTAATTACCATGGTATAGCCTACCCATGAGCAATGGATAATCTTACTTTTTGTCTTCTTTTATTTGTTTAAAGAGTGTTTTGTTATTATATATTATATTAGTATTAAGTGTTTCCTGGTAAATTGCCTCCCAGATATTTTGCTCATTTTTACAGTTATTTTGAATGAGATTTTTCTATTATTTCTTCCTAATTTTGTTCTTCAAGAAGCATAACCTGAGGCCAAAGGCAGTCACTCAGGTAAGCTCCTTTTCCAGACATTTCCAGACTCAATAATGCAGTGCACCAAATAACCAATTAATATACAAAAAGTTGACTTCAGATCAGCAACTTTAGCTTTAGGGGTTATCTCTATCATCTTGAAAGAGTTGTCTGCCCTTGGGAAAGGGAGAGCTTCACTCCTCACTCCCTGGTGCCTCACTGGAACTTCCTTGTATATGCTTATCATTTTTTTTCTCATAAAATCATGAAATCATAGGCTCTTGGAGTTGCAAGAGAATAAGAGGTCATCTATTAACTAATTGTACCTGAAGAAGAACTCCCTTCTCCAACCTTCCTCACATAATAGTCATGCAAATTCTGCCTAAAAACTTCTAGGGATGGGGATCCCCATTGCTTTATGAAGCAGCACAAGATCAGGGCTACAGTGAGATCAGTGACTTTTTCTACACTAGAGTATTCAGGAAGCCCTTCTCTGCTCCTACCTGACAAAGTAAAGACTATATATTATCTAGCTAATAAGCCACAATTTGGCTAGCAATTAGCTAGGGAAAAAAAAATTCTGGAGTCTTAGTTGTGGAGTTGCCAATATGGTTTGGAAGCTCTGTGAAAATCTCCAGGTGTTCTTGAACCTTATTGTGTTGAAATCACCACAGGGTATTTAAAGGGAACTCGAGGCCCTATAAGTTGCCAAAGGAATGTTGCACCTATTCTTAGGATGAGCCAGAGAAGAATATATGAGACAGTGTTGATGGATAATTTGGACCTAGGGAGCTATCAATAGAGTTTCCAAGAAACACCCGCCAGTTTTCTCCCCAGCACATTAATCTTTAGAAAAGATTCATCTATAGGTCAAAAACAAGTCAAATATGAACTGAACCTACAAGCAAATTGCTGTAGGTATGGTTGCTGGACACCTGAGAAGTGGGTATTTTTCCTAGTTGCCAACTCAAAACATATTTAATGAAACAGACTCCCAAAGGTTCCAGTCTGAATCATCTTGAGCAATAGGTGACTAAGTCTTTTAGACTCTAAGAACTGAAATGAAAATTTCTTTAATTCTTTGAGACTGACACTTTTCCTGCAGGGCACTAGACTTCAAATTGGGAAGACCTACCTCAGACAGAATGACTGTGTAATTCTGATAAAGTGATTTAACTTCTCTGAGTCTCAGTTTTCTCATCTGAAAATAAAGAAGTCGAATTTGATGGCTTCTAAAGAAACTTTTTGTCCTAAATCTGTGATTCTAGGTTCTTTTTCTGTAGTTATGGGCTCAGAGATGTATGCTTTCTGAAGTATAACAGTTCTTTCTTGCTTTCTCAAACTAACTCAGCTGGTTCAAATTGTTTCAACATCTCATCCCTAGTCCCATAACTACTGCCCTAGCACTTATATAGTGTCAACAAGGATATCAAAAGATAAGTAAATGTAAACCCAAATCAGCCAGATTGCTACCAATTTTTATCAGTGCGAAGTCTAGTGTGTGGAGTGGATTTGGAAAAACAATTGAAGGAATGCAGATTTAGTAAAAGAAGTTGGTATCTGACCAGGGGTCAAGAAACAGTGAATGCCAGGGGAACTCATCATTTTTCTACCTTAGCCTGACTGCCTAAAGCTTTTCTGTTTTTTATAGCTTCTACTTGCATCTTTTATGGTAGATAGTGTCAAGATACTATTAGGATTTCCAGAGCTAAGACCCAGCAAGCAATCTGTGCCCTGAGCTTTTGCATTCTTCCTCTGGATGACCGCGGAATTGTTTCACATAATTATTGCATTGCTTTGACCAGCACTAGCTGTTCCCTGAGCTCAGAACAGCACTACTGTCTCCATGTTGTGGTTATGTAGCCCTTTATCCTGAGGGCTACCACTCCCTGTGTAACCATTGGTATAATACTTGAGATAGTGGAGGGTTCTCCACGAAGAGAAGGGTCCTGGCACATATGTCTAGTTTGCCTCCTTGTTTGCAAGCTGTTTTCCTCACCTTGAAATCAAACTCCCTATCCTCCTATCTAAATATTGCTTTGTTCAATTCTGCCCATCACCAGGTGAGAGGCCTGTTCTGTTTAGTTGACAATAGTAAAACTGAGCCCTGGAGAAATTAATGAAAGTCTCAGTGTAGTTTTAAATGGTTACATCCATACCCTTGACCAATGAGTAGATATAGAAAAAGGAATGGAATCATTATCAAGCTTAATAATTCTTGTTATAAATGAAACCAGAAGAAAGATGAAAATTGCAGCCAAATGGAAAGATGATGTTCCCATTTTTACTGGAGTATGTGGGACAATTGGACCTTCTCTGACCATTCGTGTGGTTAGAAGTCCTTCAGTCATCCCATTTTACACATGAGGAAACTGAGACCCAGAAAAATTAAGGGATTTGCTTAAAGTCACACTAGCAATAAACTGCACAATTGGAATTTGAATCTAGGTCCTCTGACTCAATATGTTATGCTCTTTCCATTGCACCATAAGTCAACAAAGATTAATTAAAAGCTTACTGTATGCCAGACACCGTGAGTTTTCTGTCTTTAATGTTAAACTATATTGGCACAAAATCATACACTAAAAGAGGAAAAAAATCAAATGTTAAAGAGTTTGATGAAGATTTTTAAAAAAAGTTTTAAAGAACATATTGCAGGAGACATGTTTGTAATTTGTATTTTGCCTCATGGGATCGTCATGTTCCAAGAGAAGAATCATTAGACACAATTTCCACTGTCAACTTGGCACAGCATCTGATGGATACTCATAATGTTAAACTATCTTGTCTTCTCTCGAAGAACAGCCCTTTGGCTACAGGGCCATGAATGTTGTCTTGGATTTCTGCTTGGATTTTCCTTAAAAAAATAGAATTTATTGAAGCATTTTGTCTTTGGATTTCTGAATACCTCCCTCTTTCTCCAACATACACAAATATAACTTTCCTTTTTAACAAAGAAAATTAGTTAAGTCTGTTGCAGAGACCATATGCGACAAGGTATACAAATTTACTGTATATAACCATTTAATATTCTCTTTTAGCTCCCTAAACTAAAGGTGTAGTTTTCTACACCTTTAGCCTTTGACGAGTGAGGGATATTTTATTATCTTGTCTCCAGGACTGTCATTGATGGTTTTTTGAGGGTTTGTTTTTTAGTCATTGAGTTCAGTTTACCTTCAATGATCTTTTCACTTATATTGTAGCTATTGTATATAATGTTCTTTTGGTTTTTCATTCATTCATTCATGTTAATCTGAATGACTTGTACCTACTTCAATTCAGGTATACATATATTCAACAAATGGTGAGTCTCTCTCTCTCTCTCTCTCTCTCTCTCTCTCTCTCTCTCTCTCTCTCTCTCTCTCTCTCTCTCTCTCTCTTTCTCTCTCCTTTTCTCTCCCCGTGTGTGTGTACTTATCCTCTGTTCCTGCCATTGAACTTCTTTGAGTATGTATATACCTAGTAATGGGATCAAAGAGATTGATGCATTTTTTTCACGATTTTTTGTTTCATGATTTCAAATTTATATCCAGAAGTACTAGACCAAGTCATAGTTCTACCAATAGTGCATTTTAGAGTGTCTGATTTCTTCCAGCTCCACCAATATTGACTGATGTCAATTTTTTGGTTATTTTTGCCAATTTGCAGGGCAAGTGCAACCTCTGAATTATTTTAATTTATATATCTCTATTAGTTATTTGGAGCATATTTTCAAATAATTATTGTTAAAATGCTTGTTTGTATCTTTTGACCTATTATTTATTGGGGAATGATTCTTAATATTATAGAATCTTGTCATCTCCCTATATATTTTTGATATAAAATGTTGTAACATTTTTCACAATTGGTATTTTTCACTGAGTTTCTGTTTCTAGTCTATCTTAATTATTTTCATTCTTTTAATTTTGTGTAATCAAGGTGAACTATTTAATTTGCTTATTATTTGCTCTAGTCCTTTTGTTCAGAATTCTTTTTTTAGTCATAATTGTGAAAAGTATCTCTTCTTATCCTTTTAAAAATGTTTTTTAAAAAGCCTATTTTGGGCTTTTTGTGGTGTAGGGCACATGCTTTAAATTAGTTTCTGCCAATTTCTGCAATATTACTAATTTTTTAGATGCATTTGCACCTGTAAATTGTTGTAATAAGAAAACAAGATAATAACAGTGAAAGATGAATAGCAAATTCATTCAGGATGTTCAAATATACTCTTCTTGCAATACACAGATAACCTCTATTTTTTTACACTTCTTTTTGAATTCTCTTTGGCACCAAGTACAGAATGTATAACAGATCTCATGGCACAATTTCTGTGTGTATGTCAGGCTAATATAATATGATTATGTGCTTAAGAGAACACACACACACATATACTTTCACACACATACACACATTTATGTACTTTTACACAGACTACATAGGTATACATCACCACCAGCCACACAGAAGCACTATGAAGCATTTATTATTATTTATTTATGATAAATAATAATAAATAAATTATTGTATATTATATTACATATATTATCATAAATAAATAATAAATATGACAAATTATGAAACGCTTGTTTTATAATATTATTGGCTTTCTACAACACTTTTAAGGTTTTTGAACCTTCTGAAGTAAATAGTTCAGGTATTTTTATCCTTATCTTAAAGGTGAAGAACTTGAAGTTCAGAGGCTTACAATGACTTGGCTAATAAATTTCAGGAAGCACACCCTATTTCTATGTGCCTGGTTCCTAGGGAAGATTCCTCTGCACTCTTGCCACAGTTATTCATAATTAGCTGTCTTTGGCCACAGATGCTGTAGAACCAAGGTGCTGAAAGTTTTGTTAAAAGGTTATCACCCAAGAATTCAGCCATTATATGGAAAGAAAAATGGACTTTTTAACAATTAAAAAAAGTGGTTATAGACTTGGAGTTGTCATGGGTCAACAGGAAGGGTTTTAACCGTAAATTCATCAGGCAGACACATTATGCATTCCTGTGTTCATCAATGCCCTCCTGTGTCAACAAGGGAAAAAAGAAAAGAAATAGGAGGAATGCAACAGGAAGGGAGTTGTCCTCATAGTAATTCAAACCTGGACTATTATTCAGGGAAGGCTGGCTGAAACAGTGCACACATTATTATTGCAAAGTAAATGCAATTTTTAAATGTTTAATAATCTTTGTGTCTCAGTGATAAATCAGTTAGGCAGGAGATCTACATAATTTTTTAAGGATAAGAATGAAAGGAATAACTTAGGTAGAGGGGAGAAGAGGTGTACCCCATCCTCCCCACTTTAATTTGGTTGGTTGGTTTGTCTTGGAATATGCCTAGAGGGTTTGTTTACTTGGAGAGCAGCATGAGAAGTTCTTGGTGGTTCTTTTCTTAGAAGGAAATGCTGCAAAAGAAAAGCAAAATAACAGATAGTCTGTTACTTGGAGATGCAGAATCTCTAGTTACTGAACTGTTATACAGACTCAAAGTGCCAGAAGAATCACAGAGAGGCTCATTAGCAATCAGCATTGCTAATAGATTTTATGACTGTTGAATACTTCAAACTACATGTTCAGTAATGTGGTTAACTGATTCCACAAAGCAGCACTTAACATGTTAGAGAGGGCCATTATTTCTGCAGAAATGATGTTATAAATTTTTTGCACATCTTAAAGCACTCTATCAATGTGTTCTAATGGATATCCAGCCTGAAGTCAGGGCTTAAGTCATAACTTCTTACAGAAAGTTTGTCTGAAAGACTTTAATTAATATTTTTGATTAATATATTCAAAAACAGCTTGAGTATAACACGAATTTTGCATTTGCTTATGCATGATTTCACCATTGAGACATCCTTCAATTCTCAACTCTACAATAGACTTCTTTGAAATCTGCCATCCCCAGCCACCTGCCCAGTGAAAAATCCAGCCAGAGGTGGTCTTTGGAAATGGTCGCAGGAAATACCCGCAGTAAGGGGTGGTCCCATGGCCCATAGAAGAGACTGTACCAAAATTGTTCCAGCCACATCATAGAGTGATCCCAACTATGCCTCTCATGGGACAGTGGCTACCGGGCTGACAATGATTGGGGTTCATCATATCATTATTATGTGGCTTCCTCTATGTTGATTTATTTATGCACATCTTCTTTTTACCAGTAGAATATAAACATTTTGCAGACAGGGACTGATTTATTTTTTCTTTCTATCTCCAGTACTTTACATATAATAAATTTAATAAATGCTTGTTGAATGAATAAATAAGTGAAAGTAGATTATATGAGGGAAATAGTGTGAGACAAAAGTTGAAAAGTCAGATTGTGGGGGAACTTGAATTCTAGGCTAAGAAATTTTCACTTTATTTGATAGAAAGCCACATAAACTTGCATATTACAAAAATGAGTGTGTAATTAGAATATGAGATAGTTGGGAGGAAGGGGAAAACTGGGTGCCTGGAGATTTTTTTTTTTTGTTTTCAAAATTGCTGTTTTATGAGAAAATGATAAAACTAGGAAATATATCTTTTCCCATATGTGGGTGCTTTTTCTTTTGAGAGAGACAGAGAGGAAGAGAGTAGCAAATAAAGAAGAGAGAAGAGGAGAAAAGAAGGAAGGAGAAAAGAGAAAACAGGAGGGTGTATAGACCAGCACATTCATTATTTGTACAGGCTGGTGGTATGCTCATAGGACGAATACAGCTGCAGCCAATAGAGGGCCTCTTGAAGGAAATGAAATTGGTCAGAGTTGTTATTACTTCTTGATGGGTTTCTCCACCAAAGTCTGCCTTAGGCAAAATTATGAAGTGTGGTTTTTCTTGGCAGCAACCCAACTTTCTGTTCTTCCTCTTCCCTTTCAACTAACTATCCTTTCACCCCAGATCCTTCTCTGATTCCTTCTCCCCCAAATTGTCTTTTGCTTCAAAAGTGTTCAGTGTTTTCTTCTGTAGTGCCTGACCCAGGCTGATTTTGCCCACTTTAGCACTGTCCCACTTTCTAGGACCCGTACTTTGGTTCTCCTTTCCTCCTCATCCACACTAGACTGTTCCCTCCATTTTTTTCCTCTAGGATTTTTTTTTCAAAATAAGTTTGTGTATATATTAAGATAGATTTTGCTTTTTGGTCTACTATTTACACTGAAAGTATCAGGTAATAAAAATGGCACAAAGAGGGAGTCTTTCTTGAACCTGAGTTTAAAGAGCTATCTAACACTCCTATCAATTAATTTGCAGTAATATGCTAACAGATTGATGTGTTAAACCCAGGGGTATTTTTGTATAGATATGGGATCTCACTGGTGAGAGAGGAGAGCACACCCGCCTAGAGGGCAGCTTGCCACCCATTCAAATCTTTTCATCCTGTGCCATCATTATTCATGGCTTCCTGTAAATCCACAGTACCAGTGACATCCAACTTCCCTTGACATAATGTGAATTTTAATGGAACATACAGACTTGTCTGTTGGTTATCTCCTGCTTTCATCACAATTCTTTTCAGTCATATGTTTCTGATGACCTACTATATACTACTTACTTTACATAATTCTTGATAATACATTGTAGTTCACTCACACCCACTGCATACTTCTCTATTGGCCCTTGATTTTAGTGCCTCATTCAAAGAAGAAAAAAACTCTAGCCCTACAAAAATGAACAGTGGAGATTTCAGTCACTCAGCAGGGAGGCCTGGGAAGGGATATTTGCAATGCCCTTAAATTATATCACATATGCTACCTTTTAAAGGCAAGACCAGCCCTCTTCATCGGGGGGTTTGTGCTCCTAAGAAAGTCTGGGGGCTGGGGAGTGTGAGGGCTGGTTCACTCAGGCAGACAAGAGCACTGGGTCATTTCAGGCCAAGGACTGTTGTCTTAGAGGGAGAGAGAAGCAGCTTGGTCAGACATTCCTCTCAGCAGTATGCCACAGCTATGCTATCACTACCAGGGATACTTGGATAAGTCTTTGAAGATTAAAATTCTGTTCCTTACTATGAGAACCTAAAGGAGGGGCTCTTTCCCTTAGTTTTCTACCCTTTAGGCTTGATCGAGAATTCTCTGGGCAGTGCAGGGGGATAGGAGTAGGGTGGGTGGGAAGCGAAGGCTTCAATTTGGAATTTCTCCTTTGTCTTAAGTGGTTTTTAGTTATTGGAAAAATACACAGAAGTTAAGAGTTAGTCTATGCTCAGTTTCTTTGTATTAGCTTTGTTCTTCTTTCCTTCTGTGCTCCACAGGCTCCTTCAGCTAGATTTTTTTAGTCTGTGACAAACAAACCTGTAAAGATTATATAGCTAAACAGGGCCAGCTGTATTCATAGGTGAAGGAGGTTGCCACCTTATTTGGTGTAAGTCAAGGTGTACTAGAAAAAAAAATTGACTAATAGGATAATATGTTTTGCAAGATTAAACATGTACAATCTATAAAAATTGTTTACCGTTTCAGGGAAGAAAGAAAATTGGAACTCAAAATTAAAAGAAAAACTGAATGTCAAAATTATATTTATGTATAATTGGGGAAGAATAAAATATTTCTTTTTTTTTTTAAAGAAATAAAACACTGGATTTTGACTCACAAAGGACATGGGAATCAATTTTCAGCTCTGCCATTTTTCTACCTTGAAGAAACCATTGAACTTTTCTGGGTCTTATAGGATCATTGATTTAAAGCTAGAATGGGTCACAGAGGCCATGAAGTCTAACTCCCTAATTTTATAGATGAGGAAAATGAGGTACAAAGAGGTTAGGTTATTTGCCCAGAATCACACAATTAGTAGCATTTGAGGAAGGATGTAAATTCAGATCTTCCTGACTCCAAACCTACCACTGTGCTTTTTTGTCTTTCTTCAGTTGTTTCAGTCATATTTGATAATTCATGACCTTATTTGGACTTTTCTTAGAAGGATATTGGAATGGTTTGCCATTTCTTTCTCTGGCTTATCTTATAGATGAGCAAGCTGAGATAACCAGGGTTAAGTGACTTCTTCTGTGTCACACAGCTAGTGCAGTGTCTGAGGCCAGACTTCATCTTCCTAACACCAGGTCCAGTGCTCTATCCACTGAGCCACCTAGTTGCCCTTACCATGCTACTTAGCTACTTCTAAAGTTTGAGTTAGATGGATATGGTGAAAGGTAGAGCACAAAGTCCTTTCTCAACATGGAAGACAATATGAGCAAAAGCATAGAGATAGGACAAGATAATAAGAAAACAGAAATGGAGATCAATCTAGTTTGGTTGGAATAGAGAATGTATGATAAAATATAGTTTGAGTCAAAGAGGGAGAGGCAAGATTGTGAAGAAATTTGAATGGATGATGCTGGAATTCAACCATTATTTGGTAGAAAGCCTCTGAAGGTTTTTGAATAAAGGAACCATTGATATTATCAAAGTAGTTCATTAAGGAGATAACTAAGTCAGTGCTATGATCATGGTTTTGTGAGGGGATGTATTATATTTAGGGAGATTGACTACAAAGCTCTTAAATGTAAACTAGAGGAAAAAGGAAGAGGGCCTGAACAAGGATTCTGACTTCAAATTCAGTGTTCTTTTTACCATCTCTAGATGCTTTCTGTAATGTTTGCTGATGACCTTGCAAGCTTCTCAATTTAATCATTTATATATTTCTTGCATATAATTCTATTCTGCTTTACAGTCAGACAAAATAATTTCCATTATTCAATGGGTATCTATTATGTGCTCACTATCAATCAACCTACATTTATTAAGCACCTATTATGTGTCAGGTACTATGCTAGGTACCAGAGAAACAAAGTCCTTCCCTCAAAGAGTTTATATTCTAACTAAGAGGCAATATGACATTTACATGTATATGAAGAATATACTCAATATCCTTGCAGGGAAGGCTTTAGTAACTGGGTATACCTGGAAAGGTCTTATGGGAGAGTGGCCCTTGACTTAAGTCTTGAAGGAGACCAGGGATTCCAAGAGATGAAGCTCCTGATGACAACTTCATTTGTCTTGAAAGAAGCAGGTTTTTAGAAGCTATTCATGCAAAATACACATAATTGTACTATTTACTTTGTATTTTAGAATTTTGGAAAGTGAAATCATTAAATGGCGTCTTTTGTGAAGTTGAAAAGGAGTACCATATTTAACATCTGGTTTTAGACTGATTGCATCAGTTTTAGTGGTGAAAGTATGACACTTAAAGAAGACCAGGGATACTAAGAGGTGAAGCTGCTGATGACAATCTCATTTATCTTGAAAGAAGAGGGTTTTTAGAAGCCATACATGAAAAATATACACAATTGTTCTATTTACTTTGTATTTTAGAATTTTGGAAACTGAAACCTCAATTTCAAAATCATTAAATGTTGTGTTTTTTGTGAAGTTAAGAAGGAGTACCATATTTGTCATCTGGTTTTAGACCGATTGCATCAGTTTTAGTGGTGAAAGTATGACAGCAAACCAACTTGTTCTAAATGCGATCTTGTCAGTTGTTTTAAGTAAAAACAATGATTTATAGATTTTGGAATAAGATACCTAAGTTTTTGACTTAAACATTGCTTCTATCTTTTCCTTAAGGAGCTATAAATCTACATATTCCCTGAAATAAGATTTAAGTCTCAGATATGCATTGTGCTATTTTAAATGTTTTTGGAGAAGGCAATGTGTAAATATTTTTACAATGGCACAGATTTCCAAAGCCAGTGAGGTCTTAGGAACATTCTAAGCAGAAAGTAGGAGATAGATGGCTTGAGAAGAGGGCTGTGGAGTAGTAAGGGAGTGGTAGAAAAAATAAGAACAAAGAAATATCTTTCATTTCCTGGCTCTTCACAGAATACAATGCTACTGATCCTAAAAGGTAACTGAGAGTCCTAGGTGTCTATTAGGTACTAGTCAGCTGGGTACTCCCCAGCTCTGGCCATGGGGCTTTGGCGTTAATTCTTACCAGATATACCAACTAGCAACTATTGCATATTACTCCAGACCTCAGTGTTGTTGACCTCTGAATAGGTCAGAAGTAGAAACTAGATTGACTCATTGTATGACTTTCCAGCTTGGAAGCCAGAAGTTTCTTCCCGTACATTACAATAATAAAAACTAATCATTGCTGCTCTTGAATTTTTAAACAAAAAGCACTGGTTCCAGACATCTGCATTAAACTAAACTGGGGAATCTTTGGTGGAGGTTTTTTCCACAGCTGCAGAGAATTGCAAAAAAATGAGGAAAATGACCAACAGCTGCCCAGGAACCTAAATATTATAACAATTAAGAGACCTTGAATGCAAAAAAGGTGACTATTAATTACCCACCCAAAGTTATTACTACAGGGGAATTTCTTGTTTATTAATCTATCTAATAAGTAATAGTCAAACATTAATGATGTTTAAATAACATCTTTTACATATTATCCCAAAGATAGCTTTAGGTGGGGTAAACCTTTGCAAAATTTACAAAATAATTTTCATTTGCTTCTGACAATAATCTACTGTATATTCAAAGGTAGAAAAAATAAATTTCTATAACAAACCAAGATTTCTTATTATCTGCCTATTATAACAGTGAGAGCAACAATTTTTTTTGACAGAAATAGATAACAAAGACAGGAATGTACAAATAAAGAACTAAGTTGGAGGCTGCCAACTTTTGTGCTCCATATAACCCTTTTGGTTTTGTTACAAAATGATTTGCATGTCAGCCAGTTTCCTAATTTGAATTTGATGGAAATGGTGGAAGGTAGAATAGAGAATAGATTGTAAAAAAAACAAAACAAAACAACCCTTTTCAGGATTTGGGGTTGAAAAGTATCTTCTCACTCTAGTTTCTTATAGGTCCTTTGATATTTGTTTAGTGGAATGCTGGGATGATTTGCAGGACAAAAACTAATGATTAGTGATATATTGGATTTTAAGAAATATTGAGTATCACAACTCAAATAAAAGTGTGAACTGAGGGATCCTAAATAATAGCATGAGAAAAGGAGTTCAAAAGACAAATGTAATGCTGGGAGGGTTTACTTTTTAAAAAAAATCCACCTAGACAGATGTGGTTTGGTGGGGGTTTGTATCACAAAAGAGCTAAAGATGACCTCTGTGGAGTTAAAACTTAAAATGTGAAAGATACACAGTACCACGAGGTAAGAAATCATTGACTACTTGAGATGATCAGATAGTAACCAAGAATAGCAGAAGCAAGGATGACAATAGTCATGTAGCAGCAAAGTAGATCCGTGTACTCTAGAGTACAACAAATGTATCTAACAGAGAGTGGAAAGAACAGAGACTTCAAATTAGTTATTGAAACATCACCAAAAGATACCAGTTATTCGGAAGCATCAGTCTCATTGCCCTAATCATACATGGAGGAATAAATTGCCCCAATATGTATCCCTTAAGTGCATTTACCTAAATTGTCCCTTCATATATGTTCTTTTTCCATATGTATTATATATACCTCTCCACAATATACCTGGTCACACATGTTATTTGTATGTATCTCCTTCCTCAGTGATGATGTGGTAAGTTATGGGAGAATGTACCTCTGGTGTATAAAGATCTTCTTAGAAGTTATCTTGATGTATTGTTTAATTTTATATATTTTGCTTTGAACTAAGGTGTCCCTTGGTTGGTTGGTAAAAGAAACACTTTGGTGGAGGCTTACTTTGATAGGATGTTGACCCATATCTACAATGTGACTGGAGTCAGAGATAGTGTTCTAGAGGCCCATATGTGAGAGGAAATTTAGGGGAAAATTAATAATGTTTTTGAGCATTCAGGGTAATATTTGACACATTTACAAAAGATTTTATAGACTCTGAACTGGAAGGGGCTTTAGAGATAATCTAGTCTAAAGCCCTCTATTTATAGATGAGCAAACTGAGTCCCAGAGACTAAGTATTTGACTAAAATTATAGAGGCAATAAGCAGATCCTCCAACTCAGTGATCATTGTTCTTTCTAATACACCATTCTGTCTCCCACAGAAGATAATGGTCTTCATTACATTTAGAGTTTGAAGAAAATGAGATAATATATTCTATCTCCACCAACCTCATTTTATGAATGAGGAAACTAAGGTTTAGACAGGTGATTGATTAACTGACAGCCATTTAGGTGTTAAGTATCCCTAATCAAAATAATAGTAGCCATAATCAAAACCAACTTATATCTGATGATTTCAAATGCAGTACTCAATTGTTTCATAAATTACTTTATAATACAAAAAATAAAGTCTATGTTAGATTAGATTAGATTAAAACAGCTGTCAAATAAATAGTGAATCCACAGCTTTCCAAATGACACCTTACTTTTTTTTCCGTATTTATAGATGAGCTATATTGGCATATGATAGCACAAAAAGCACAGAAAATTAGAAGGGTTTGGAGGAAGTCTAGAGGAATTGAGACTGTAAAGTTGGTTTGGACTTTCTCATTTCATGATAATTCTCATTATCTTCACTGAAATAATTTCCGTGTTCACACATTTTAATTTTCATGAGTTTATAAATACTTTCGGTTAAGGGATATCATTTGTTAATCAACAAACATTCATTAAAATATTGTGGTTTGTGGATACAGAAAATCAGAAGATGGTGGCTGGTCTCAAGGAGCTTACAGTCTAATGGAAGAAATTGTACAGAAATAACTTTGTACAAACAGAATGCATACAAAATATATTCAGATAACAAACAGGGAAGGTACTAGAATTCAGTGTGACTGGGAAATGTTTCCTTTAGACAATGAGATTTTAGCTGGGTCTTAAAAGAAACCAGGAAAACCAGGAATCAGAGATGCTGAAGACAAGCATTCCTGGAATGGGAGACAGCTGGAGAAAATGCCCAGAGTTGGGAGATGGTGATAGTATGTCAAAGAAGCCAGGGACACTCTGAATCACAAAGTACATGGCAAATTATAAGACTGGAAGTGTGTGTGTGTGTGTGTGTGTGTGTGTGTGTGTGTGTATGTGTGGCTTTGGATGCCAGAAGATTTTTTTACTTAATCCTTGAGGATCACTTATTTCAGAATAATCATTAATTATTTTGTATTATAGAACTAGCTAGGTCCACACATTTCTAATTGAGCCACACTCTCATCTAGTGAATAAATGAAGGAAAAAAGGCCAGATGGTGATAATCTGGTTGTGGTATTCTTGTTCTTTAAAATATAATGGTTCTTTCTGGGAGTGAGTTTCTTGGGGAGGTTTTCTGGAGGCAACCTTAGTTTCTGTTAAGAGTAATAATCACCCAAACGCAGTCAGGTGTTAAAAGTTCAGATCTTTTATTGCTTCCTCCAAAATAGCCTGGTTAGCTTAGAGGCCTCTCTCTCTGCTTGGTTCCAAGAGCTCTTGCAGCTTTGTCCTTTGCCTCTGCTTTCTTCAGCCTCCAGCCAACACCAAGGTGAATCTGTCTTGCCTCTGAGAGAGGGCTTCTGGCTCTCAATCTCCCAGAGAGCTCTGTATCTGTCCCAGAGTACTCCTCTCCAACCCTTGGGAATGTTCCGAAGTAAAACTCCTGGCTCTAGCTCAACTCTGACTCATGGCTTCTTCTGAACTGCCGCTCCTCCACTCTAAAACTCCCTTGACTGGCTCACTGAAGCTCTATTTATGCTCCTTCGAGAGAGAGTGGGATTATGGGTTTCCTCCCAGAGTGCTCTCTGGCCCTAAGAGCTTCAAGGGAGGTGTGAATTCACAAAGTTACAAAATTTACTTTGTGAATCTCCCATACTTGTGAACTCCAATGAGTACTTAAATACTTCTTGCTTATAGGAGCTCTCTAAAGGTGTGAACACAAGCATTGTATCAATTAGTTCTACTTAGTACCTTGTTTCAGGTTCTGGCCCAAAACATCTCCTTGTAAAATCAGATCAATGATACTGAACCATGCTAAATTAGAAAATTATTGTCTCTATCAACTCTAATGACTTAACAATTTGTAAAGATTCCAACATCTGGTTATAAATTATAGACTCTCTTTTTCCCAACATTAAACTGAAGTTTCTTATTCTTTGTTCAGATTTTAATAAAAGTGCCAATATTCAAAAAATTGTAAAAAAAAAGTTGCATATAACAGGGATCACTTAGGGCTAAATTCTGATTAATTTTCCTATTCTGCAAATAGGTTACTGAAGGTTTTGAATTTCAAGTTATGAAAGTGTAAAAATCTGCCATTAATTCCATCACTTGGTCAGTCAGAATCATTTATTTGGTTGGTAAAAACTATGTGATTGCCAAAGGCACATGCACATGACATAATGAAAAATTAAGCTGATGTCTATAAAACACAAAGGCCATGCTGAAATTTCCATTGAATTTCTTCTGCCAAAACCCTTGAAGTATTAAAGCCACTAAGCTGTCAATTATTTTTCCTATAATACAGTGCTATTTGACACTTGTATGGCATTCTATATTTTTGCCAAATGTTTATCAGTCACTGTGCAAGAGAAATGGTTTGGCTGCATTACCATTTACAGACAAGAAGCTTCTGTCTGCAAGGACATTTTTCAGATATTTTCATATAAGGACAGTTCTTTATCTCTTTCAATTCTTAAAGTTGAAAAGGGTTCTTCTGATTGTTGGCATTAGGACTTGGGTGGTCATGATCATGTTTTAGTCTGAGGGTAGAAAGGAAAATGGAATATGGGGATAGCAAGAGACTAGAAAGATTACCAACGAGAGAAGTGTCCTGGGCAGTATTAGCCAAGGATAATGGGAGACTGGGTGGAATGTCAGGGGAATTTGATGACATGGAAGTCCATACTGGCAAAAAATCCTTATCAGGGAATTTCAACAGTGGGAAGGTGTCCCAGCACATTTTTCAAGCAGATGTCAAGTGAGAGAAATGATTGTTTCTCTCCTATATTAATAGCCAATTATTGAATCAGGACTAAGGCTTTCCTTTCCTTTTCCTCACTTAGAAATCAACCTCTGGAAGCTATTCAGACAGCCTTTAAAGTCCAAGATTGATAATGAGTTGAATTATTGTTCAATCAAGAAAGTTTGGCTCTGATCAAAAGGTAAGGGAATTTAGGTGAATGGGTAAATTCTAGTCCATTGTGTTTTAATAGGTCTGAGTAAAAGTGGATTCCCCTTTTGCCTAGATTACCCTAGATGGGGTGATATGAGTATAGATAAGTCTTATTTATTTATTTTTATTTTTGTTGTTTTTTTTTAGATAAGTTTTTTTGACCAAGACTGAATGATCAGAGTCACATCTTCTTTTCCAAAGGCTTTATAAACATAGAAAGTTCAATAGGTTAGGTCTCTCTCATCAGGAAGAGGAACAAATAACTTCATTTTGTCAACTGCTTATTAACTAGTCAATAAAAATCAACTATAATTTATACAAAAACTCCCTCAACAATGTTCATTCACTACACAAGAAAGTTCATATATAAAATACATTAGTTCAATACATTAGTATGTATTAGTGACATGTAGAAGTTAAAGGTTGTTATGATTAGTGTTTAGTCATTAGAAGCAGATGCTGTCAATCAAATACTTATTGTCTCCCCTATCTTTTGTTATTTGTATCACTCGAAACCAGCAAGTATATTGGAGGTAATCAGCAATCTTTTTCTAGCTCTCAGTCCCCCGGTTACCCTCTCCATTTGGCTGTACCTGCACTTGGGATCATAGTTGAGTCCAGCGCATTAACCTTAGGAGCCACAGCAAACTGGATTTCATGAAGGTTGTTGCTTTCCCTGTCTCAGATGCCCAGTTGTACTGGCAAGGTCTTTTGACTGCTTCTGGCCCAAGACAGTCTGTTGTGGAACAGGGTGAACATACTTAAGAGCCAGGACCGACAACCAGCAGCACTCCTTTCTAATTTCCTCTCTCCTGCAGCTTTCACACCTACTTGATCTTTTGCTTCCTCCTTATGAAGAAAGCTCTAGTCTATGAAGGTAGGATGGGAGTGAGAAAATGAATGAAAGGGAGTACTACACACACACACACACACACACACACACACACACACGTAATTATATGTGGCTGCTTCATGTGAAGAATTAGGAAATGCAACATAGATATGCCAAACCACTCCCAAATTAATGAAACATACAGGCAGCTACTGGTCTGAGTCATAGATGTCCTAAACACACAAATTGTCCTTCTTCCCATTGTTCTCCTCATCTTTCCCACCATCCTATAGCCAGAGGACTCACTCTATTCCCATAAAAGGCATTCTGAAAAACTTTTGAAATTGACCTTATGGGTAGACTCTCACCTGCAGAAGTCCATTTTCTGAATTTTCTTCCTTCAACTTGCTGGAGTCTGAAATTTTGTGAAACAAATTTGTTCATATTAAGAAAGATTCTCTTACAAATAAAAAAATTTCTTAGAGAACTGAAAATGAGAATTCTCATTTTCTTAGAGAAATGAAAAGAAAAAAAATTTCTCAGAGAATTTTCTTAAAAATCTAAGAAAAATTCTTAGAGAATATGAAGATAAATTTCATTTATACTTCAGTGTGAATTACTTCAATTGCTTTCCTTCTATAGCCCATCTGGGACATGTGAGACAGGGAATTATTTTCAACATGGATAGGATAGCACTGGAAGGGACCTTAGAGATGATCTATACTGAGACTCCAACCAAGAAAGTTAAAGTGATAAGCACAGAGTAATCAAGTTAGCCAATATCAGAGCTGGAACTTAACTGTTGGGCAAGTGGTCTTTTCTATGTATAGATGACTTGCCTATCTATATCTTTATTAAAACAGATCAGATGCCTAGAGGTGTGAAGAATAAATTTCATCTACTATGTAATTTTTCTAATGGCTCTGATGATATTATATGCCCTTGAAAATAATCATAGGGCTGCTTTTGCTATACATACTCTAGATTGCCAGTGTCTGTATATTCCATAAATGTCTCAAATCATATTATAGAATGTATAAGTCCCTTGAGGACAGAGATTTTTTTTTTCTGTCTTTGCATCTCCAGCAGCTAATATAGTACCTGGCATATAGTTCACTTAACAAATGTTTGTTTATTTCTTGCTAGGAAGTAATTACATATATATATATATACACACACACACATACACATTTATGTATATATATATATACATTTGTGTATATGTATATATATATATATAATAACTAGCATTTATATATATATTTTATTTATAAAACTTTAAGATTTGCAAAAGGCTTAAAATTTTTTTATCTTATTTGAACTTCACAACAACCCTAAGAGGTAGATGCAATTATTATCCTAATTTAACAGATGAGGAAACTGAGGCAAATAAACTTAAATAACCTTGCCCAGGGTCACATAGCTAGTAATTATCTGAGGCTAGATTCAAACTCACATTTTCTTGACTCCAGACCACTGTCTCACCACTTATTGTAGGAACCATATTATTGAAATACTGATTCCATGAATTTGTGGATCAGTATAACTGGCTATCATGAAATTTATTTGTAATTGTGCCTACACAAACACACACAATGTATCTCAACATGGGTATATATATGTATGTTTATGTATGTATATATATTATATATGTATGTACAGTACATATATATTTATATGTACACACACACACATACACCTATATTTCTTCTCTATGACAAATGGATAAGGAAGCATAAGACATTTTTCTGATTCTCCTAAGTATACCGACACATCCTGTTGGTTAGGAAATAGCACAAGAGTCATCTGTCTTCCATTGGTTTAGGTGTTGAGCTGATAGGAGTCAGGGGGCTACTAACCTCTGCCAGACCCTTTCTTGTCTTGGATTTTATGTTAAAGGTAGTAGCGAGAATATACACATTTAAGAGAGGAAACTCAGAACAGATGTACTATTTTATAAAGTATAGAGGATGCATTGGATTAGCCTCCCTATGGTGAATTGTTAAGTTGGTAATAGAAGTGAGTAGTGTTAACAACTCAACCTCTGTGGTACAGAGGGACTCATAAGAAACAGATCCTCACATTGACACTGACTGATTTAAACATGCCTCCCGGTTTGATGCCTCCTGGTATAAATGTGCAGGGGTTATTGGTAAAAGTCTGGGGCTATTTGATGAAATGAAATAGTATAGGACCCTCCACTTCAGAAAGAAACCCTAGTGGCTAGTGAAAGAGGGTTTACATATGGGTCAGATTTAGTCCCAAGTAGAAGTGTGTCCAAATCCTAAAAGCACTCTCTGTTAGGCTAGTGACACGATAGGCAGACATGGGATAGGTATGGGGTAAGAACAACAGAGTATAATTGCAAAACCTGGAATCTTTTCCATGACTAGGATCAATGAAGTTGTTTTGTTTTAATATTTTGATAATTATTTAACCATATAATTATTTATGTATATACTCACATATATGCATGTGTATATATATCCAAATATGTATACAATTGGTATACATTGTTATGCTATGTATTTTATGCATTCAAAAACATTCTGAGAAGGGGGTCCAGGCTATCAAAGGGAATCTAAGACACAAAAAAATTGAATAAATTCAAAGCCATTAAGTGCTTCCCTTCACTTATGGACTTTCCTTCCAAAGTAGACGATCTTCCTTCCTATCTTTATTCTGCTTTCATCCATCTCTGTGCTTTTATCCACAGCACCCTCAGAACTAGAAGGGATTCTCTTTATTTATGTAGATGAAAATTCCTCCATTCCTTTAAGACCCAAGCCAGATGCCACTTCCTCCAAGAAGCCTTCTCTGATAGCACCAGGTCTGTGTAATCTGTCCTTCCTTAAATATGGGTCAGCATATTGCTTGAATTGTCCTATTTAAGTTAGTGTAAGACACTTTACCTCTCAGTGCTTGAAATGATTCTCTAAGAAAATATCTTGAAGAAAAGGTGCCAAGTTGCTTTGGTAGAGAGAATTTCTTTCCCTGGCTCTTTATATTACAGAGCCTATCCATTGTGTGTGTGTGTGTGTGTGTGTGTGTGTGTGTGTGTGTGTGTGTATGTGTGTGTATAGTATATATACATATAATAAATGTATGTATATACATACATTCTCTCTATGTATATGTATATATTATATACATATGTATGTAACATATACATTTAATATACACAGTTCCACAAACCCTTACCAAAAAAAATAGTGAACTCCCAGAATAATCTAATATACTATTCATAACATTCTTTTAGGTTTATTCATTAAATGTTCACAATAACTACAATAATAATTTCTGCTCCCAAAAGCTCATGACAATTTTGAATTGCTATAAATATAAACCTATAATGCTTCAAATATGCATGATTGTTGTCACAGAGGAAAAATATATTTCTAACATAAGTAAGTAATTATTTACTACCTAAGGTCCCATTAAAATTTTTTTTAGCTCGAATCACTTAGACCATCATTGAGAATTCCTAAGGGGTTTGTGAACCACTAAATGAGAACCACTGCCCTATACCAATGATATCCCAGGTCCAATCCCTATCCCAAAGATTGATTGTTAAGTAATAGGTTGGATATCTGTTGGTTTTTTGTTGTTTGAATTTGATGTGCATCTCCTCACTTCCTAGTTGTTAGCTTTCTTAGCTTCATCATTCTTTTTCTTTCTTTCTTTCTTTCTTTCTTTCTTTCTTTCTTTCTTTCTTTCTTTCTTTCTTTCTTTCTTTCTTTCTTTCTTTCTTGATGGTATTTTTTAACCCTTCAATGCTTTATTTTATTTTATTTTTAACTTATGAGATAAACAAGTATTTCTATAACAATACAATTAAAAAGATGATTATACATGAAAAACAGTCTTTAAGTATTTTTCTATAAGTTATCAGAATGGTGGGGATGAATGCTCAAGAAATGAAAGGCATTTAAAAAAATTACCACTATTATAGTCACCATCATCAACAAGGACAGTCCAGGACACAGTTACTCTCCTCCTCAGCTCATTTAATTAATCTCTCCTTCACCACATTAAACAAATCATAATTTGCTTCACTATTCATTTGATTCCCTCTACTTTTCCTTCTCCCCAAGAAACTATACTTTGGTAAAAATGAAAAGCACTATATATAGGTCTCAAATTTTCTCCTCTCATCCTTTAGGTTGCAGTCTTCATGCTCACTCATCTTTAAGAGATTCTTCCCTCCTCAAAGCTTTAGATATGAGAGCAGGCCCAGAGTTCTTTCAATGGCAAGAACCACAATTTCCGTGACTTGGAAATCTGACTTACATTTTGCCAAAGCAGGAACTTCTCCAGTTAAATGTGACAACAAAGATATTTCTGCCAATTTTCTATTGTCTTCTCAAAGGGAAAGAGAAAATAAACAACAAATAAAGCAGCTTCCCTTATTTAGTTTTCTTGTTGCTGGAAGCTTCCTAATGCTACTAAACATTTCCAACCGAAGATTCTGCCAACATCCACAATTTCCTCTTCATACTGAAGATCATGTGCTTGTCCCAGAGGTACTTTTTTTTTTTTTTTTTTTTTTTGCAAGATAATCAGGATTAAGTGATTTGCTCAAATTGACACAGTTAGTAAGTGTTAAATGAATGACATCAGATTTGAATTCAGTTCTTCCTGATTCCAGGGCTGTGCTATCCACCACTCCAATCTAGCAGTCCCAAGTGTATTCCATCTTAAGATCTTCTCATCAACATCAATGTTGTGGCTAGTCTGATGAGAAATTTGGTATTCAAATGCCTACTGGGATCCTTTTTTTTTTTTTTTTTCTCGATTAAGCTCAGATTTTAATGACAGAGTAGTAAAAGCTGAGAGATACCTCTATTATGTATTCTGATAAATGACACATCAAAAACCATAAAAAAACCTTACCAGAAGCTTTACAAAATTTCCCCCACCAATTACATATCAAAACAAATTTTTAAACCTTTCCCTCAAAGTTTCAAGTTTCAAACTTTATCCCTTTTCTCCCTCTTCCCTTTCCAACATCATAAATCTTAAAAATTAATGAATTTATTTTAGTAGTGCTATCATTCTCTTCTTGTTGTTGAGTCATTTCAGTCACATATGACTTTGTGACCCTGTCTGGGGTTTTCTTGGCAAAGATAATGGAGTGGTTTGCCATTTCCTTCTCCAGCTCATTTTACAGTCGAGGAAACTGAGGCAAACAAGGCAAAGTGACTTTACAAGAATCACACAGCTAGTAAGTGTCTAAGGCCAGATTTGAACTCAGGAAGACTTCAGACCTGGTATTCCATCCATTTTGCCACCTAACTGCCCCACTCTCATTCTCTATATAAGTCTTATGCTAACAGATGTATTTGCATCAGAGCGAAAAAATGGCACCACAAGGGATTTATAGGGTATACAGTGATACTAGATACAGCTGCCTACAGGATCATCATAACACTTAGAGAGCCCATCTATTATCCCTTGATCTTGTTATATCACTAGTCAATTCCTTCCCCCCCCCCAATATATTTCTTGGATGATATCTTTTTCACTTAATGGTATTTTATTTTGTTTCCAATTACATGTAAAGAGAGTTTTCAACATTCACTTTTATAAGATTTTGAGTTCCAATTTTTTTTCTTCCTCCCCCCTCTCCCCAAGACAGCAATCTGATATAAATTCTGCATTTACAATCATTTTAAACACATTTCTACACTAGTCATGTTGTGAAAGAAAAATCAGAACAAAAGGGAGAAACCAAGAGAAAGAAAAAAAAAGTGAAAATAGTAAGCTTTGATCTGCATTCAGTTTCCTTAGTTCTTTCTCTGGATATGTATGACATTTTGCATTGTATGATTTCTTCAAATTTTAAAAAAATATCATATTACCTCAATATATCAATGAACATGGGGGAGACATTCTCCAAAACTGAAGATTTTGATTTATTTATACCTTCTGCTTCTTTGTGACTTTTACCTAAGCCTTCTGTACAATTGGCTTTTCTCAACATGGGGATTCTTAACCTGTTTTTGTGTCATGAATTCCTTTGGCAGTCCATAGGTTTTTGGATCTCTTATCAAAATAGCATTTTAAATGAATGAAATAAAATTAAAAAACTACAAACTAATTACATTGAAATAGTTTTATATATAGATATATAAAATTATGTATGTGTGTGGATATATACATATACATACATATGCTTACACATATACACACATACACCTATCTATCTATCTATCTATCTATCTATCTATCTATCTATCTATCTATCTATCCTCACCACATATCCTAGGTTAAAACCCCTGACTATAGGTCTTTACCCTCTCCTATATGTCTCTTAACTTTGTATAATATTATGACCATCTACATGATGTTTATCTCTCACTCTTTTTACTCAATTAGATCACTTCCATTTTCCACCATAAATCTCTTAAATATGATTTTTGTGTCACTTCTTGGACACAAATCATTCTTGCTAATCAACTGCTATTTTTTGACCCTCCCTTCCACCATGTACATACCTATGGTCCTCCATATCCCTGAAAATTTTGATTCTTTGGAAATTGTACCAAGAGTGTTCCAAGATAAGGTGGCACCTGTAGGATTTATAATCACATGGATTGCTTGTGCAAAGGAATGAGCTACTCTGTATGGATTGGATGAGCAAAAATGAAGCAAGTAAAGATTAAATGGCCACTCAATAGGTCTGGTTAAAAAAAAGGATTCATATTGTATGATTTGAACTCATTCTCTCCAGTTTTAGCATTCTGTAATTTTAGGGTTCTCCTGTAGTTTATTATGAATAGTGAACTAGGAAGACATTCCTTTCCCAGGCAAAACTTGTTGGATTCATGGTGCAAGGGGCCAACCTCATTTTGTAACGGGTAAAATATTTTGTGTGTGTGTGTGTGTGTGTGTGTGTGTGAGAGAGAGAGAGAGAGAGAGAGAGAGAGAGAGAGAGAGAGAGAGAGAGAGGAGAGAGAGAGAGAGAGAAAGAGAGAGAGAGAGAAATTTCAATTTCAGGGATTTATAGGGAATTTTCTAGTTGATAAACATTTATATACATTAAAATGAATTGTATGAATTATAAATATAAACAACAACTCTAGAGATATAGACAAAAAATCCAGTGAAACAGCTGGAATCATATTCCAAATTAGTCTCCTAGATGTTCAAATAGGTTATTTGATATGAAACTTAGGATAAAGCATCAATAAAATTCCCTAAAATTAAGAAATTATTCTGTGTTTTGTGGAGATGGATAGAAGCCACTCTAATATGGACTCTATCTTTCATAAATCCATATGAAATCCCTGATGGTATGAAGAAGAATTAGGAGGCTATTGCAATAGCTTAGGCCAGAGGTAAGGACTTAAACTAAGATGATGGGCAGAGGGGACAGAAAGGAGAGAGTGGGTGAAAAAGATATCTGTGTGTATATAAATTTCCCCTTTGACTGCACATTGTATATAACATATACACATATTTTATCATATGTGTTTAGATGTTGATATCTATATATCTATTGCACATAAATATGTGGAAAAATTCAAATATATACATAAATAATATGCAACTTTAATTTGCTTAGCTTGACTCTGCATAGTTTTTATAAGGAATTTTCTTTCCTTTTCTTTTCCCAGTGAGATGAGAAATAGGAGGAAGAAACAAATGGATTCTGCTAAATTTAAAAAAAAATTAAAAATAGAGATAGATAAGATACTATACAGATTGGAATGTTGCATGCACTTTCAGAAGAATGCTATTATATTGTTAATTTTATTTAATTGTTTTATTTTGTTACATATGATTGCTCACAGAATGAGAGGTAATCTGCAAATATTGGCAAATACTGTTTTTAAAAAACACCCATCAATAAAACTTAAAAAAAAAAAAAGATGTGTGTAGTTATTGCTGAGAGGATTTGTCTCCTGAGAGAATGCATCAGGTAGGGGGGAAATGAGTTGAAGTGAGAAGTGCTGCATCTGAAATCAATTCTAGATCTATCACTTAAAATCTATGTGATCCTGGATAAGTGCAACCTATCTGGACTTCAGCTTCCTCATCTGTGAAATAGTTGGGTAGTGGTAAATAAAATCTAAGTCCTTCTAATTCTAAATCTATAATATTATGAATCCAAAATAATTTCATGGTTATGGAAGTCTTCCCTCCCACTTTACATAACTTCAGCTTGAAGACTATTTGTTGATTAATGAGCCTCTTGGAACTGCTATATGAGAAACTCCAGCCACACTGCTCACTTCTCTTTTAGCTCCTTCTTTGAGTTCTCCACCATGTCCATGGTAGCTGCCTGGCTCTTACCCATGTCCTCTCTCCTTAGAAAACCTTCCCTCCCTCCTTTTCTCACACCCCTTTATGTTTTGATGCTCTGGAGAAAAGTGAAGGCCAGATTCAGATTTGGGAATCACCCACCAAGAATTGAACTTGAAGCTGTGGAAATGTGTAAGATTGGAGAGGAGGGAAGATGAGAAGAAAGCTAAGGATGGGGCATTGAGGACCACCTACATTAGAAATTTGGAAGAAGGAGAGCTGAAGGAGACAAAAGCTTTTCGAGGGAGTGGTAGAAGGAGAACCAGGGGAGTGTAGCCAAAAGTCAAGGAAGCATCCAAATGGAGGGGTTATCCACAGAGCAAAATGTCAGAGAATATGGAGGGTGAATATTTTTTTTAAAAAAGGATAGTGCTATTTCACTACAATGCTAACCCAGGTTGTAATGAATTGAGTAGTAAGTAGGTGTTGAAGAGGTAGAGGCAATGAAAATAGACTATTCTTTCAATCAGTTTGTCAGTGAAAAAGAAAAAAAAAACAGATGCCTTAAATCTAAATACGTAGTAATGTCAAGATTTCTTATTTTGTTTTTGGATGGAGAGACCTGTCACAGTATCTAAGTTTTCTTCACTTGGATTGGAGAACTGGTGAGTAAGAGCAGTATACTTTATTTTCTATTCCATTTTGATCCATTCCATTCCAGTCATCTCATCCCATTCTATTCTATTCTTCTATTCCGCTCTACCCTATCTTATCCTACCCTATCTTATCCTGTCCTATCCTACTCTACTCTATTCTGTCTTGTCATATCCTATCTTATCTTATCCTGTCCTATCTACTCTGTGCAAGAAATGCAAAGACAAAACAATAAAAAACTATCTCCCAAGATAGCACCTTAGTCAAGGAGCTTACATTCTAAATTGAGAACTATCAAAGAACTTCATTTCCCCCCTCATAATAGAAGAACACTAAATAAAGCCCTGGTGGTACAATGGATATGGAACTGGGTCTAAAGTCAGGAAGATCATCTTTGTGAGTTCAAATCTGGCCTCAGATACTTAACTAGCTATATGATCCTGGGCAAGTCACCTAACCCTGTTTTCCTCAATTTCCTCATCTGTAAAATGAGCTGGAGAAGGAAAAGGCAAACCATTCCAGTATCTTTGCCAGGAAAACCCAAATAGAATCATAAAGCATTGGCTAAGATAACTGAATAACAAAGTAAAGGCTTAAAGTTGTATCCCACTATTGGGATCTCCCTTAAGAACTCCTCATACTGACAAATTAGATTATTTTAACGCCCTGGATTGCTCTCTCTCTCTCTCTCTCTCTCTCTCTCTCTCTCTCTCTCTCTCTCTCTCTCTCTCTCTCTCTCTCTCCATTGTGTATGTGTACCTTTATCTCCATTTCAGTTTTTTGGTCATTGTAATACAAATATTCTTGAAGATTCCCCATATGGATGTTAATAGATGTGAAAATGAAACCCTACTAATGTTATTAGTGTTTTGTCACTATGTTGTGGGTGAGGTCCAAGTGTTTGAGATATGTGATTGTAATTCTAAGTTATCAATAAAAAAAAATCTTTAGCATTCAACAAATCATAGCAGCCTAAGGAGCCACACCATTTAGTGTAATGTTAAGGATGTAAAGACTGAATTTTTATCTGCCCTGCAATGAATATTTTCTATCCCCAAATATCATCCCACTCTGTATGAATTCTTCATCTTCTCAAGGACTGTAATTATTTAATAGAGAAATTCTCTCTTGGGAGACCATTTAGAACGTAGCCCTTGGATATCACAGGTGTCTGATATGAACTTCAATGATTTAAATACTAGCAGCTAAAAGGAAATGAAAGAAACAAAGACTGAGACAGAGGAGACACATACAGAGAGGGATTGAGGGACAGAGAGAGACAGAGAGAGAAAAAGACACACAGGGATTGATATTTTCACATACACAGAGGAGACACATACAGAGGAAGAAAGGGATAGACAGAGTCAGAGAAATAGAGAAAACACATACAGACAGAGAGAGACAGACATAGGTAGAGGAGACAACACACACACACACACAGACAGACAGGGGTCTCAGTTGCCTAATCTGTAAGATTAGGAGCTAAAATTTCGTATTCAAATTCTATTCAGTTCTACATCCCATGACTCTGCTACTATCAAGCCTAGAGTCTGGATTTGGTCAGTTGGACAAATGTTTTTCTTTTGGTGTTGAATAGAAAATGCTAGTTATAATATATTCAGTCTGACATATTCAATTATTTTGTTTTCAGTGGAAGAAAGGCAGGAATAAAAACACAAAATCTTATTAGAGCAGTATCATTTTCTCAGTGTGTGGTATAAAACTCAATCCCTAATATCCATGACTTAGTCTAGATAAAGGAAGATTATAGAGTAAGGGATTTTTAAAAATTCTTAATAGTTAAAACTACATGCATTATACCAGCATGTAATGCATACCCTTCAAGAAATTTCAACAAGTACCATTTTCTCTCATTTTTTCTTTGTTTTTCAACTAGTAGGAAACCTTAATTTTTAGGTAAGTCAGCTAATCTTCACTATAGTGCCCTCAGCCCAATCTTGTGAAACCAACCTTGACTATGAAAATTCAGAGACAAAGAAAAAAAATTTTTTTCTGGTTTCTGGCTCAATATTATAGTGTAACAACTTCTGGTGAGGAGTTGGCTGGCCACAAAAACCCTGGGATTCTTAGTTCTTCCCCATTTGGGAAGACGGGAAGCTAACAAAGATGAGCCCTTGGTTGAGAAAATTAGAAATTTTCACATACAGAGTGGGGTGGAAGTTTAGGGAAGACTCAAGAAGAATGAGAAGAGAAGAACATTTCATGATACCAATGGCAGTTACCACCTCTGTAATTCCCTTATTCAAGACCATGAAAGCCTGAAGTCCAAATCAAGATGCAAACACTCAATAGCTGTGTGGTCCTGGGCAAGTCATTTTAATCTCTGTCTGCCTCAGTTTCCTCAACTGTAAAATGGGGATAATAATACAAACTACTTCCCAGGTTTGTTGTGAGGGTCGAATGAGATATTATTTCACACAGTAGGGACTTATTAAACATATATTTACCCTCTACTGCCCTGACCCTCCCCAAGTGAACAAACCTGGAGATGTGTGATTATTTTGTTTTGTTTTTAATCTCTAGTATTCACTAGAGTAAGAGCACTGAGAAAAACAAGCTAGGAATGGGCAATCCTTACTCTGCCTCTACCCTACTTTGATTCTTTTTTTAAAAATTCTATTAAAAATATAATTGGCGAAATAAAAAAATACAGTTGGTATATTCAATATTATCTCCCATGTAAATGACTAAGAAGATAGAGTGCTGGATCTGGAGTCAGGACGACCTGAGTTCAAATGTAGTCTCAGATACTCACTAGACACAGCTAGTGAGTATCTGAGACTACAGATTATTACTTAATTTCTGTTGTCTGCCTCAGTTTCCTCCTCTGTAAAGTAGGGATAATAACATCACATACTTCCTAGGATTGTTGTGAGAATCAAATGAGATAATATTTGTAAAGCACTTTGCAAAACCTAAAGTGTTATATAAATGCTAACTATAGTTGTTACTATCACCTGTGCTCAACCTTGCTCTAATATTACCGGCATTCCTTTTCTGTGGCATGAGTACATAATGAGAGTCACATATAATCTTTCCTGATGCAGGGCAGGGGACTTCAACCCTTAGCCTATTGTTATCTAACTGGAAACATAAAATAAGCATAAAATATTTCACAACTATACTTCAAAATGCATAATTACTATGAATTGGAGCCTTTTAAATTTTTACAAATGTGCCTTACAGACATGAGTCAATGTTACATTATAGTAGCAATGTTTTGGCTCCACGAAAAACATTAAGAAAACCTAAAGGTTTATAGGACCACAGATTTAGAGCTAGAAAGGACCTCAGGGACCATCTAATTTAATCCCTTACCTTTTTTGTTTTTAATGAAGAAATTGAGATCCAAAAATTTAAATGATTTATCCAAGTTCACAGAAGTAATTGATTCCATATCTATAATATCCATTTTAAAGAATAAATAATTGAATATCCAAAGTGGAAGACACCTTGGTCTTTTATGTACCAAAAGTTGGTAAACTATGGCCCACACAGAGTGTTAAAAAAAAAAGAGGTTGTGGGCTGGATTTGGCCCACAGGCCCTGGTTTCCAGACTCTTTTCTCAGATTTTAGAGATCGTTTGGTATAATTTCCTCATTTGCAGGACCCTAAAACCTAGAGGATCGAGTCACTTATCCATGATCCCACAGCTGGTGGTACAGTCAGGATAACAACTCAGGTCTTCTGAATTCTTTCCCAAGGCTCTTTTCCTTACAATATTTTGCTTCACATTCTTAGGAGTCAGGAAGGGGTGCTGACTATTATCCTCTCCTTTTATAGAAGGAAAATTGAAATATAAATATACATGTTCAGTAACTCAATTAAAGCTAAATAGCAGGAGTAATCTTAGAACTCAGAAAGGAAGAGATAGATTGAGATAAAGCTTTGCCTTTGATCTGAGTACATCCTGGTATATAGTAGGTATTTAGGAAATGTTTATTGGTTGATATTGATTGATTGATTGACTTTTTATCTATCTCAAACTCTCTAGAGACCCATGACTCATTGCTATTATTGTTATTGTTTAGTTGTATCCAATTATTCTTCACCCTATTTTAGTTTTTGTTATTATTGTTTTGGCAAAGATAGGGGAGTAGTTTGCCATTTCTCTAATTCATTTTATACATGGGAAAACAAAGAAACTGAGGCAAACAGAGTTAGGTGACTTGCTCAGTGTCACACAATTAGTAAGTAGCTGAGGCCACATTTGAACACTCCTTACCCAAAGGAAATCTTGACTTCTGAGGTAAACTTTGATCCCAAATGCGTAATTGCAATCTCTTGAACCTTTCTAGAGTTGAAACCTTGCATTTACTTCTGTGAGATTAAGGGTAGTTTAGCTTTTTCTGTAGAGGCAGTTTGTAAGACATTGAACCAATGCAATAGAGTGTCAGGTCTTGGAGTCAGAAATTCCTCTTCCTAACTGTGTGACCTGGGCTGTTTCTTCACATGTAAAATAATAGAACCTGCATTACAGGCTGTGCTGTTATCCACATATAAAGTGTTGTACAAACTTTAATTCAATATAAAGCTAGTTATTATTATTATATTAAAGTCCTATTCTTTCCTTTTTTGCTTTGAGAAATGAATCTCTCTTCTCAACAACAACAAAAATCTTCAAAATTCATTCTAATCCTTTAACCTCCCCTCTGAATCTCCACAACAGACCTTCTTTCCATATATTTACAGCCTCCATGCTTTTCTGTGATCTTGTCACAATGAAGATAGAACTAAAGAATGTGCGATCTTGGCTCTCTTCCTTCTGTTTTTCTAGGCACTAAATTCAGACATTTTTAACCTTCAGGGGTTAGGCTGCATTCCCCAGCCAAGTGCTTTCCAATCATTGCATTTCCTTATGCTTCCCTCCCTGAATTTAAGCAAGTTCTTTCCCCATTTTTTCCAGTTCAGGAAGACTACAAAGGAAAACAAGATGCTTTAGGATTAAGCTGAAGCCAGAAGGAGAGACTAACCAGGTTTTCCAATCACGGAGCCTAGCATTGTCGACTCAGAGGCCTCCTGGGCCTGCAGTCAGGAGCTGTTGGATATGAGCTAAATGGTACTCGAATTCGACCCACACCCCAAAACCACTATAGCCCCGCAGCGTTTCATGGCAGGGTTTTCTGAGCCGGCAGGGTGTCATGTGGTCTGGCAAACTTAGACTATTATTTTTGCATTGCTACATTTGAAAGGAACATGGTCTTGCAAAACCTGAGCAGATGATAAGTTATAGGGTAAAATATGCCATATCCTTCCCTTCCAGTATTACTTTAACATAGAAATTAGAGTTAGCCTTATTCATAGGTCACTGTGCTTTCAAATATCATTTCTATACATGATAACTTCCAAATCTATGCATCCAGCTCTCCTCCCTCAAGGGTGATTGCTTGCACCTTCAGCTGCTTGTGGGATCATAGGCAACTGACTTAATCCCTCTGGGCTTTAGGATTCTCACCTGCAAAATGAGGAATCCAGATCTCTTCACTTTTTATGTTTCTATTGAGCGGACTACAATCTTTCAGTCACCTACTAGTCATTCTCAGCTTTTCATTGTCATTTATTAGCCCACCACCCAATTTAATTAAACACCAAGTCTTCTTATATCTATCCCCACAATATCTCTCACAGCTATTTCCTCTACTGTCATTGCAAACCCATCCTCATTCCTTCTCACCCTGACCATGTTTATTTTTTGCTTTTTTGTTGTTGTTGTTGAGAGGCCATTGGGGTTAAGTGACTTAGCAGGGCCACACAGATATTGAATGTTAAGTGACTGAGGTAAGATTTGAACTCAGATCCTCCTGACTCCAGGGCCAATGCTCTACTACACCATCTAACTGCTCTCCCTCTCTTCTCTTCCCCTCCCCCCTCCCCCCCAGCCCCCAGACGGTTGCAATAACTGCTAACTTATTTTTGGATTCTTCTACAAAATATAAGCTCTTTTGTTTGACATTTAAAACTTCACAACCTGACTCCACCTTTTCTGTCCATTATGATTATATATTTCTTCCTCTCATGCACATTACAAACTCTAGCCAAATTGATTTATCTGGTGTTCCCTACATTAATTTAATCTCTTACCTCTATTTCTTCTGGTCTGACCATGTCATTCTCCTACTCAATTAATTCCAATGACTCCCAACTGAATCTAATATCAATATTAGTTTATCTGTGGCTTATTTTTTGGTAAGTTTTGTACTATGAATAACTATTAGCACAGTGGTGCATGTATATAATTTATAAATAATTATATATTTATATATAATAAATATCTATTGGGGGTATGTGATCAAAATGTTTTTGCTGATATGTTCAAAAAGTTTGGAGATCACTATCCTCTTTAAAAATACTCCTCTGTAAACCTGAGACAACTATGTCTACTACCAAGAATAAAGGATATAATGAAAACTGTGACTCAGTGTTTAGAGTTCCTCATAGGAGGAAGCACACATAAATAATACAGCATTAGATTATTTCTATCCCTTCTTTCCCCTGAAGGTATTTGGTTCCTAACCCAGTTTCTTGAATGTTTTCATTGTGTCAGGTAGACCTGCGATTTCTTGAGGAAAAATCTCGAGGGAACCATATTTCAAAAACTGGCTCTTAAATAACTGTTATTTATTTGTTTATTTTTTAAATTATAGCTCTTTATTTACAAGTTATATGCATGGGTAATTTTTCAGCATTAACAATTGCCAAACCTTTTGTTCCAATTTTTCCTCTCCTTCCTCCCACCCCTTCCCACAGATGGCAGGTTGACCAATACATGTTAAATATGTCAAAATATAAATTAAATACAATATTAGTATACATGTCCAAACAGAAAACTGTTATTTTTTAATCAAAAATATGAAAAAAAGATTTTGATTAGGAAAATCAGGTAAATGCATGGATTTTTTCTGTTGCAAGCTTATATTGTATAATATACAACAGACAATACTATATATATAACATCATATTTTACCCACATATTTGCCAGAAGCTATTTCTATTCTTCATGACTGGGGCAAAGATCATTGCTTATATTGCATTGTACAGCCTGATTTGAGTTCACTAGTGATGTATAAAATTAACACAAAATATAAGGGTTTATGATATTCTTAGCTATATAAAAAAGAACTTCTTCCATATTTCATGTCTTCTTTCTCTTCCTCTCCTTATTCTACTCCTTATTCTTTTTTCCCTCCTTTTGCCCTCCCTCCCTCCCTGCCTCCTTCCTTCCTTTATATTTAAGACTCTCTCTGTCTCTCATTCATTCTCTCTCTCTCTCTCTCTCTCTCTCTCTCTCTCTCTCTCTCTCTCTCTCTCTCTCTCTCTCTCTCTCTTCTATTTCCAACTTAAGCTATGTAGGTTCTCCTAAGGTAAGTAACCTTGTGGTCCCCAGCCCCACTGTATGAGCTCATCATCTTGTTGCCAAAGACCAAGTACAGTTCAGCATTTTAAAGCATAAGCAATTCTTCAGCCTCAGTCTCCCCCGCAAGATCACAAACAAAACCTTGGAAACCTTTCAGAATTGTATAATTTTGTTTCCATAACTGGTTTCCTGTGTAATGAATACCTTTCTTCCCTGAACTGATTCTGTCTCACATAATCTGAGTATTTTCACAGTTGCAGCTAGCTTAAATCACAATTTTCTTAGATTTAGAAGAGACCATTCAGAACCACCCTACACCCTCCCAGGATCACGACCCATCTGATTTCATCCAATAAATTTATTCAGAATCTAGTATATGTCACTTAAACTTCTTAAGCCTATGTTTCTTCATTAGCAAAATGGACATAAGAATATTTATCCTTCCTACCTCACGGGTTTGTGTTGCTGATCAAATTAAATAATATGCAAAAGACTTTGTAAACTGGGAAGTTCTCTATAAAATCAATTATTATTATTGAAGAGAATAATATTCCAGTATTCTAGAAATCTAGATTTTGTAATCATGCTTCTTTCATTTACTATCTCTGTAACTTTAGTGTAAGAAAGTCAGGTGGCCTCTCTGGGAAACACTTTCTCATCTGTTTAACAGATTCACTTTTCATGGGCTACTTCTGCTGGGTTTTCATGGGCTGTTCTTCCCAGGATAAGCACATTATTTCCAACCATGGTTTCACTGACATCACCTTCCTTAACTTTTTCTCTCCTCTGGAAGGCTGGAAGATGGTTATTCCTCCCAAAGTCTTATTTTATAATGGGAAAAAACTGGACTTTTGATCCAATTTGCATCTGGTGCTCTGTCTGGTTTCAATCCAGTGAAACAAGATGCCCCATGCACTGGGTACCCTTTGTATCTCCCCCTCTTTCTCTAGCCTACTTTGGTGGTATCTCTCCATACACATCTTTCCTTCCCATTAGATTGTGAGCTTATTAGTTATATCCCCAACACTTAGCTCAATGCCTGACACATACTAGATGCTTAACAAATGCTTCATTTATATATATATATAATGTTTATTGGATTGGATTAGATGGGTTGTGATCACGGGGAAGGTTTAGGTTAGTTCTGAATATTCCCTTCTAAATCTAAGAAATTGTGGTACTTATAAACTAGCTACAAATGTGTGAAAATACTCATATTATATGAGACAGAATGATCTTAGGGAATAAAGGTGTTCATTAAACAGGAAACTAGTTACGGAAGCAACAATATACAATTCTGAAAGGCTTCCAAGGTTTTGTTTGTGATCAGTCTGGTTTTTGACCTCTAGAATCCCTAGTACTCATTACCTTCCTGGGTCTGAAAACTTGATTATCATAAGGAAAGATCTGGCCAAAATAAGTCCTCTGCTGACTATTGAATTGTTTTTACAATAGGTGGACACATTTTTCAAATAACATCAAAGATTAAGTGTCATTCTCTATATCTCGAAGTTGAAAAAAAACTGCATTGCATAAACCAGAAGCTCAGATAAACAAATAACTTTGATTTTTAAAAATAGCTTATGTTGGAAGATCTCCTTGAAGGCTCCAGATGTCTCTCCAGGCTACTCTGAAATTTTTGACAGGAACCCATTGGGAGAACAGATGAAAACTCTTACATTCTGGACGGGTGTGTGTGTGTGTTCTACTTTATTATTCATGTATTCATTATTCCAAGCCCAGAACTCTAGCCACTGTGCCTCCTAGCTGTCTATTGTCTCTGTTTACTGGTTAACTATACATTTTAGGTCTTTAGCACAGCTTTCTGTGTGTGTATGTGTAAGTCTCAGAGTTAGTGGTTAGTGCCTGTAAAGTTTTTTATCCCTAAGGGAGAGATAGATCTGGGACTCTTTCTCCAACTGGGTGGGGAACCCCAAGGGGGAAAAAAAAACAAAACATGTGAATACATATGCATATAGCATCACAGGATTATACAACTGGAAGGGACCTTAAAATTTATTGAATTTAGCTCTCTCATTTCAAGAGTTGAAAAAACTGAGGCAGAGTGCTATAGTAATTTACCCAAGTCCATATAGGTATCAGAAATAGGATTTGAAGACTCCAAATGCAGAATTCTTTTCATTGTACCACATCTGCATTCTATGTCATCGTATTACAAAGTACTAAATATCAGTTATATTAATTTCTACTATTAGAGCATTTAAGAAAAAAACCCAATATTTTAGTAATATTACAAAGCTAAGAATCATATGTTGAGAATCACCCGAAGGGCAATGGAAAAGTACATGTGAGGCATAAATGACACTGCCACATTACAAATAAGTAATTACAAAGGAGAAACTGTGTAAAAATGCTAACAAAGAAATACATGTTTGGAAAAGAAGGACTAACTAGTTGTGCAGTGACAGAAAGAAATAAATGATGAATTACCAATGTGCTTCACTGGTATCTTCAACTAGCAGTGCACAGAGTGCTGGGCTTGGGGTGAAGAAGATCTGAATTCAGATCTAAATTCAAACACTTCCTATGACATCAGGCAAGTCATTTAACTTCTGCTTCTGTTTTCTAATTTGTAAAATGGGAATAACAGTAACACTTATCTCACAGGGTTGTTTTGAGGATTAAATGAAATAGTATTTGTGCCAGCACGTAATAGGCACATTTTACATGTCCCATTAATAGATACATGTTCCATTCCTTCCACTGGTATCCTTGTTTTGTCCAATGGTGGCAAATTATGGGAAGGACTTAAGAACAAGAACAAGAATGCTACAACACGAGAAGGTTGATCTCTATGGTGGCTGGAAATAATGTCCACCCACAGTGATGAGATCACAGATCTATCCATATTCATAAATATCATATATACACATATATGACACATACATAGTATCTATACATAAAATGGGAGTAGGCAAAATTAACCAAAGTGCAGTATAAATAAAACACATTGGCTTTCATGATTTATTCTTCTTTTAAAATTTATTTTATTATTTATTATATTTATTTTGTGGTTGTTCAATCATTTTTCAATAGTGTCCAACTCTTTGCAACTTCATTTGGGTTATTTTTTGACAAAGATACATTTCCTTCTCCAGCTCATTTTACAGAAGAGAAAACTGAGGAAAACAAGGTTATGTGACTTACTTGGGGTTATAAAGCTAGTAAATGTCTGAGGCTAGATTTGAATTCTGGAAGGAGATTCTTTCTTTATCCACTTTATCCACTTTGTCACTTAGCTGCCTTTTTTACTACTAGGTCTTTAGCACACACAGCTTTCTCTGTGCATTCCTGTGCATGTGTGTGTGTGTGTGTGTGTGTGTGTGTGTGTGTGTGTGTAACTCTCAGAGTTGGTGATTTGTGATTGAAAAAGTTTTTATCCCTAAGGGATAAATCGGGAGAGACCCATCTGGGATTGTTTCTTCATTTGGGGTGGAGAACTCCCCAAAGAGAAACCAACTCCCTCCCTGAATGCTGGGTAGCCACTCCTTTAGTATTTACATTATTAGAGATTTCCTTGAGGGTATGGTGAAGCTGCCTGACTTAACCCTACACTTCATAGCTAAAATGGATCAGAGGTAGGACCTAGGTTTTTCCATGCTACCTCTGGATTTACCCTAATTAAATTAAATGTTGAGTGATTGATAATTATTCATCTCTCCTTGTCCATAGCACCCCCTCTTCCCTAATCCTGGCCACATTTAACCACTTTAACAGAAGCTCTCCACCTCCTTCTTTTCCGAAATTATGCCTGCCTCAAGACCAAGAGAAAGCACAAAACATCATTCTTTAGGTATGTAAAATGTTCCCTGTCCCAAACCAGCTATTCTTAATAACATACTCGGTAAATTCAGGAAGCTTTTTTGGGTAGAGAACAGCCTTCTGCCTTTCTTACATGCCTTCTCCAAATAAGATTGCAGTTTCAGCAATTTGACTCTTTCTTTAAAGCTGCAGGAGGTAAAGGAAAGTCTGGAATTATACCCCTCCTAGGATTTAAAAAAAAAAGACTCTTTGGAGTACATAAATACAGCTTTGGCAAGGTTTTCATTTGGCATTGTTTCATTTTTCACAGACAGAACAGAAAATGGGCAACCCCATTCCACCCTTTACCAGGCCCCTTCAACATGTACCTATTAATATTGCTAGAATAGGACTACTTCTGTAAATGAGGCCCATTGCACCCTCCGCTTGCCAGGGGCACTGGACAGAATTTCTTTGCTCCCTCTCCCTTTTACCTTATTCTCCGGAATAAACTTCATTCCTCTCTCCCTCCCCCTCTCTCTTTTCTCTCTCTCTTTCTTTTTCTGTCTTTCTGTCTCCCTCTCCTTTGTCTTTCTGTCTCTCTATATTTTCTCTCCCACTTGTCTCTCTTTGGTTTTCTCTCCTTTCTTTCTGATCTCTCTTCTCTCTATCTTTGTCTGTCTTTCTATCTCTCTCCTCTCTGCTCTCCTCTTTTCTCTCTATATCCTCTCTCCCTTTGTCTCTCACTCTCCTCTTACTCTGTCTCTGTATCTTTTTTTCTCTTTCTCTGTCTCTCCCTCTGTCTATAAATACATATACACATATGTACATACATACTCTCTGAGACAATCCAGCTGTTAAAAAATAGAGGTAGATTATCATACCTACTCTCTTCCATCAGGATGTATTCCTTCTGCCTTGTGCTTTTTCTACCAGCACATTAGTTAGGATTGGTTGCTCCATAGTGACTTACTAATCTTTACTTCCACATATTCTCCTTCCATACCAGTGGCATGGTGTCACTAACAAGGACAAGTGAGGTGATAGGACGATACCCATACAGAACCATGTCTTTAAGGATAATTTTAATGATTCTAGTGCTGGGACCAAGCATGCTGCCATCAGAGAATGGTAGTGGAAAGAGAATTGGAATTCTAGCTCCTATGTCTCCTAGCTGAGTAATTGTAACCAGATTGTCTCTGGTTAATTTCCTTAGCTGTAAAATGGGATAACACAATTTGTATAAGTAGCATGATAGTTGTTATTAAGAAAGAGCTTTATAAATATTTTCACTTTTATTTTTTATTCAGCCTGTGATTTCTTCTGAATAGGATGTTCCCAAATGAGGAAACTCTTTCCACTAATGCACTCTAGCAATTATTCAACTATTCTGCTACTGTTGTTCAGTTGTTTGGTTGTGACCAACTCTTCATGATCTTACATGCAATTTTCTTGGCAAAGACACTGGAGTGGTTTGCTGTTTTCCTTTTCCAGCTCATTTTACAAATGAGGAAACCAAGGTAAATTGGGTTAAGTGACCTGCCCAGGATCATAAAACTAGTTAGTATCTGAAGCTGGTTTGATCTCAAGTCTTCCCAATCTATCCACTGAGTTACTTAGCTGCTTCTACTATATATCTATATTGATAGAAATATAGATAGATTATGGTAATATATAATATATAGCAAATGATATATATCATCTATTGTATATGAAATCACACACACACATATATGTGTGTGTATATATATATAGCAACCTACTAAATTAAAGAGGGCTATAATAATTATAATAATAATAAACAATTAGTATTCATGCAGTATTTTAAGGTTTGAAAATTACTTTAGAAATATTATTTCATTTGATCCCCACTCTAACCCTGGGAGGAAGGTGCTATTCTTATTTCTATTATTTTACAGATGAGGAAAGTGAGGCAGACAGAATTTATTTGATTTGCCAGAGTCACATAGCTAGAAAGTGTCTGCAATAATATTGGAGCTTAGGTCTTTTTGACTCCAGGTCCAGTGTTCTTTGTGCCATCTAGCAGATCTGCATCAAGGGAGGGAAGCAATTGATTACTCAGACTTACAGAACTAATGTTTCATCCCAACTAGCTTTTTTGGTGTTCCTCCATGTCATTCTATCTTTTTTGTTGGAATCCTTACTAACTGCTAACTAATTAGAGTTGATCTAATCTTACAAGATTTTGGCCAGAACCTGAAACAAGGTACTAAGTAGAACTAATTAATACAAAGCTTGTGTTCACACCTTTACTCATTGGAGTTCAATGAGTTCACACCTCCTTTGAAGCTCTTTGGAGCATAAATAGAGCTTCAATGGGCCAGTCAAAGAAGTTCTTCAGAGTGAAGAAGCTACAAGTCGAGATTTCACCGGAATGACATGAAGAGTGGAGCTGGCTGGAGGCTAAAGAAAGCAGAGGCAGAGGCTGAAGGACAAAACCTTTGGATTTGGTGACATTTGGAGGGAGCTCTTGGAACCAAGCAGAGAGATAGGCCTCTAAGCTAACCGGGCTATATTGGAGATAATAAAAGATCTGAACTTTTATCACCTGGCGGTGTTTTGAGAAGAAGAAGCTCACCACACTTTTTCCTCCATGTTTTTGCATAGGCTTCTCCTTATGTGTAGAATATTTGTCCTTCTCATCTCTACCTCTTAGCGTTGCTTTAAGGTTTGACTTAAGTACCATAGTTTTCAAAAATCTTCTGATTCTCCCATTGCTGGTACCTATTCCCCAATCATTATATATTTATATATACAAATTATATGATATAAAATAGAGCAACTATTATATAACTATTTTTTATCATGTTATATATAGAGAGGAATATGTTAACATATGCAATATATGTGTGAACATATATATATATATGTACATATGTATCCTCTTTGTAATTATCTCTATTGTATCTTTATAGTGAGAGCTAAGGCTACCCGAAATTTGGCTTTATATTTCTATCACCTAGAACATTACCTGGAATAAAGATGGCACATAATAAATACTTTTTGATTGTGACCAATATACAAACTATTTGCTTTAATTCGGTTTGGAAAATCACATAGGGATCTGAAATAAAAAGGCATAAGCTTCAGCCTTGTCTCTTCTGGTAAATTTTGCTCACTGGGTTTCTATCTTTTCATTTGTATGCAAGTTGCCTTTGAACTATGTCTCCCAGAATATATTCTCCCAGAATACTTTGAGATTCAAACCACTTCACAGATTAGAGAAGATCTTGAAAGTCATGTTTCAGAGGGGTATGAGTGCAAGAGAAGGACTGCTCTCCACACTCTGCCCCAACTAGTGCATGAGTCTTGGGTCAGGGGAGGGAAAGGTTTAAAAAGAGGAAGCCTGGCTACAGCTGCCAGGACCCTTTTCAAGCCTTATTACCACTATGTTCAGGTTATTGATGTGAAAATAGACTCAAAGGCTAGATATCAGATTCTTGAGGCTATTCCCACTCTAGTCTGATGATATGGCTTAAGGTATGGCTTTATCCACCTCCAAAGCCATGAAGGACTTATCCCTTTAGCAGCTAGCCTCATATTAAAACACAGAACTTGAAAGGTCTTTGTGGCAAATTTTACATCCTTTATGTTTTTCCTATCTCAAAGCATACTCAGCAATGAGTAATGTTGGTGAGTCTTTCTGCTATCAACTCAAGTCCACAGTGATTTTTCTCCAATTTTAGAAGTTCCTTGTATTGAAGTTGACCACTTAATTGACCACTTAATAAAAATATTAGCTTTTGCAAATAATATTTACTTGAAAAATATGTTGAAAGCAAACATAGGAACACATCTTACTATATGTCAATGGTATGTTGATAAAGCTATTAGCAAGATAAGGAAACACTATCCTGATGTAGTCATCCTCCATTATATGGCTGATATCTTGGCTGGTCATCCACAGTCTCAGGATTTGAAGGAGATGTTACAAATGACAGAAAGAGAATTAAAACAATTTTAATAATATCATCAGAAAAAATTCAATGACACCCCTTTTTAGCTATTTGGGTTTTACTGTTCAGCCAAAAGGTGTATATCAGAAACCACCTGAATTCCAAACTGGCCAGATACACACATTAAATCATGTCCAAAATTAGATTGGGGACAGTCAATGCTTAGGCCTTGAGCTTCTATACTCAAAACTCTGATGTTTTCTTTGTATAAAATGCTTCAGGGTGATCCTTGGTTAGATTCCAGGAGGACATGGACTCCTGAAGCTCTTGATAGGATAAAACAGATAATACAAATAATAGCAAAAGCAGCACTCAAAGAGTACTTCCACAAAAAAGGCTACTCAGGAAACCTGGACTAATTTTTTAGGGTTAGGAGAAGTAAAAACAAGAAAAATCCTGACCCAATTGCCATTTTATGAACAGTGGCAGTGGATATATCCCATAAAAACAAAAACATATCCACTTAAAGGTTCTAATATGTTCACTGATGCCACCAAGCAGAATAAAGCAGCCATGTATTCCCCACAATTGAGCATCTCTAATGTATTTACTACACCTTATACCTTTACATAACAAAATGAGCTGTACCAATTATACAAGCATAGTAAAAAGATGTGTAGCTTATGTACCCTATACTCAAATACTTGTAGGGATGGGGACTAATCCCAGAGGTTGCCAAATGATATATGGCAAATGGTTGTTACACATATGGGAAAAATATGCATTCATCTTATAGTTGACTCTTATTTAGGCTTTGTATCTACATTCTCTCGACAAGGGGAAGCTGCTTTACATGTAATAAATCACTTATTTCACTTTTTTGCCTCTATGAGCATCCCATACAACATCAAGACTGATAATGGACTCTCATACACTTCAAAAAATACTAAAACAGTTCTTACAGGAATTCTCCATACATCATATTTTTGGGGTTCCTTATAAACCCGATAGCACAGGTCATTTTAGAAAGGACTAATCAGACCCTGAAGAGATTCATCAAAATAAGGTTCTAATGTGGGGTCCAGAATATGCTTGTATCTCCACAGAGAAAACCTTCAGCAGTGGATTCCCACCAGACATCTCAAAATTGTCCATAAAGCAGAAGAAAAGAATGAAGAAGAGATGACAGTCCAAAAAGAGGAGAAGATGTGCCCTCAAGACCACTAACAAGATGTTTTCTATATATATATATATGAGTTTGTGTTAAACACAATCAGGTTTGGCAACAGAGACCAAAAGGTGGCTGGACCCACCATAGCCCAGGATTGTCTCATGGGAGGTGAGGTATGATGTGACACATGCTGGGCATGCAGGAGACAATCCTGTTGTAGCAACACCCTCATCCATGCCGGTGGGTTGCAGTGGTGTGTCTACATAAAGGAATCATTAGGTTGGCCCCTTATAAAGCACAAGCCTCCATGGGACACATTCTTGTCGCAGTTTGGCACATTAGAAAAACATCTTGGGTCCTGGTTCTTGGACAAATGGCATGAGAATTGAATGCCTATTTGTACTAAAGCCTGTCTGGGAGGGAAATATACATTTATGTGGGGATACTCTATAACTGTTGCCAAAGAAATGTTAGATTTTTACAATGTTACTTGTTGGAATTAAACTGTTAATGATTGTTTAGAGAATGAAATTGAAAATCAAATTGTATTTGTGGTCACTAGAGCTCATGTAGCAATATTTCCTGTCAAAAGTGAGAAATAGTATCATACTAAGACTGTTAATATGTTCAATACTATAATTGAAAAGAGGGAAACAGACCTTAGTCCCATTAGAAAAAAAAGAGATGCATCAGTTGTGTCATATTAGGTATCACTATGTTGATTTCACTTGGAGTTTCATCAGTCTCTTTTACAATGTCCATATCTAATGTATAAAACAGTACAGTACAAGCTAGATATATAGAGAAACTATCCAGGAATGTCTCAGTGTGTTTTGCCCGACAAGCTAAGATAGATAGCTATAATTAACTAAGGTAGATAAGTACCAGATAAAAGATTTAAGAGAAGTATCTTTGGAAATAGGAGCAGAAGTGAAGTTATTACTTGGCTCAATTACAATGGGACTACAGATATATAAAAGGGTGTGTAAAAAGCTGTATAATCATACAGGACAAAGTTATGATTGGGACAGTATCAAGAGGCATTTGAATGGTTTATTTCTCAATAACAATTGAAGGTGGCATAGAAGTTTATATAAATTAGCATCTGACAGAGAAAGCTTCTCATGAAGATTTGAATCCAGATAAAACTGCTGAAAAAATCATACATTGGTTTGATAATACCTCTTCATGGCAGTTAAAATTAGAATCATGGATTGCCCTGTGTATTGTTATGTTGTTACTGCTTTATTGTTGCCCTGTAATATTACAATGCTTTTATAGATCTTTCTCCACCATCCTTTCAGAAAGTTGCAGCTCAAGAAAGGACTTTTTTATCTAAAAGATAAAAAGGGGAAATTGCTAGGGTATGGACTTTGCCAAGAGGGAGTGCAGAGGCCACCTCAACCTTTGGTGGACAATAAGTTTTCTGCCACTTTGCAGAAACGCTCTTGTTGAGCAAGGACCAGTGATGCACGGCATGGGATCAGATTCAGCCTGAGGGTCAAAGTGCATTGCTCATGAGCAGTGATGTCTTGACAGGTCTCTCACCTGTGAGCTGGTTGCTAGATGGCTGGATTGTCTCTCCTCCTGTTGGCAGAGACCATGCATGTGCAAAGCCTACGAGCTGCCTCTCTGAATGGTAATTAGGGATCGCAATGATCACACACTGATCATGCTTGCAAAAATGTATATCAACAAGGCTGTACGCCATAATAAACCAGAGCTCTTTTCACACTCTCTGAGTCTCCTGCCTCATTCATCTCACCACTGACATTAAATGGCTCATATACTTTGAGCTCACAATCAAGATGGCCACAATACCCTCTCCTCCAACATCTAGGGTATGAACAAATTCCCTCCATGCCCTGATAATCACCTTATTCTCTGGTGCCTAAAGGTGTTGAATTAGACGCCTAGCTTAGTTTGGTTCCTATGTGGTATTGTTCCACTAAGCTCCAAGTCTAAACCCACATCTTGGGCTCAAGTCTCAGACAGGTTGACCTGGAATCCAGCCTCCAATGTTGCCTTGGTTTGATTCCTGAGATTCCTATACAATGCCTGTGCTAGATTTGAAAGGGCAAATAAAACAGACCTGAACAAAAGCCTAAGCCTGTTTCTCAGGGCCACAAAGCCTAAATGGAAAAGGGAAAAAGTTAATCGTTTCTCTCAGTCAGGACAGTCATGATGATCATGTTTTGAGTGGTACCTTTGGTAACTCTACCAGTATGCTATTGAATAGTAAGAGATCGTCCCAGTCTGAAAGATGTAGATGCAACCAAAATGATCACTATTACTAGAAAAATAATTCAAAAGGCATACTTTACTGACTTGCCTCAGCAATGCTATATTTCTCCTGCATAAGGACAAAATTCATTCAATGGAACATGAGTCATTTTATCAGATAGAAGGTAAAAAATCATTTTTTGCCTCTAACTGAAAAACAACAGCAGCAATGAGAATGAGAAACTCTGCTGATGATTTGGAAGAAGATTGGCAAGAATCAAGCTTCAGGCCCAATTTAGTAATACAATATAAGGAGATGTGCCAATTTCTGAATTATCTTTGTTAATCTGCATTTTCTTCAATGCCATCCCTATGATGATAAGATAGTCTTAACCTTGCAGATTTTGTCAGAACTGGAATGATGACAGACCAAGATGGTACAAATCTGATTATGGGGTTTTTATTTTTCAGTGTTTAATATGGGGTTCTGATTTTGTAATTTCATTACATAGGAATCTTCGCTTTTGATTCTCTTTTTTTCTCCTCTCTGATTTCCAAAAATGCTCCCCACTTGGATCTTCCAACAAGGAACTTTTTAAATATATATTTTTATTTTTCCTTCAATTACATATTAAAAGTTTTAAAAAATATTTTTAAAAAGTTTTGAGCTCCAAATTCTATCCTTCCTTCTTTTCCTCCCTCCTTCCACACTTGCTGTAGACTGTAAGCAATCTAATATATGTTATGCATGTGCAATCAGGTAAAACAATTAATGATCTCTTAATTGCCATATCCAATATTCCTCATAAGGCTTCAACTTCCTTGGGCTTGGTGCTATGGTCAACACTACTGCTTCTATGGGTTCACATTTATATTCTACTCTTGACTTCTAAAGATCCTATGTTAATTTTTCTCTCTCTGATATAATCTATCTGGTCTCTTTCACTGCCTTCTTTTTTCTTTGTATTCACTAAACATAGCACTCTGTAGGTCTTGTTTTTGACTCTGCCCATATGGCATCCTAGTGCTCATAAGGGGTTTGGAAGGGAAGTTATTAAATGTTTGAGACCAGATTTAAACTCATATGTCTTCTCATGTCCCATCTGTGGGGCCTGGAACAGTGAATAGAATGCTAGGCTTGGAATCAGGGAGATGACTTCAAATGTGACCTCAAGACACATGCTAGCTATGTGAGCCTGAACAAGTCACCTAATCTCAGTTTCCTCATTTGTAAAATGGGGATCATAATAGTACCTACCTCCCCTTGAGGTTTTTTTTAAGGATCAAATGAGATTATTGTAAAGAGCTTAGAGCACAGTTCCTGGTAGATGGTAAATCTTATATAAATATTACTTATTGTTATTATAAATACAAGGTAGTTTTGGAGGAAGGACATTAGCATTTGGGATTGGGAAAGGCTTAGTATAGAATATGGTACTTGAGTTATGTTTTAAAGGAAGAGGACCCAGATGTATAAGGGGGTAGTATATTCTAGGCTAGTAATATGGCCAATGAAAAGTTATAGAGATGGGAGGAATCATGTTATATATAAAATGAATGAAGAACAGAGAAAAGGCCAGGTTGGCTTAATCAATAGTGTAGCAGGAAGAACAAAAGGTAATGAGTTGGAAAGATAGGTTGGGGCAAAATTGTGAAGGATTTAAAAAACTAAACAGAGGAATTTATATTTAGTCATAGAAGCAATAGGAAACCACTGTAATTGGTTGTATTGGGAAGTAATATAGCCAGCTTTCTGCTTTAAAAAATATTTTGGTGGAAGTATATAAGAAAGACTGCATTGGGAGAAATTTGAGACAGCAATACCACTTAGACAGTTGTTACTATAATATAGGTGAAAGATGGTGAATACCTGAACTAAAGAGAAAGGATATGAGTAGAAAGAATGGGTCAGGCACAAAAATTGTTGTGGAAGTAGAGATAGCAAGATTTCCCGACTGATTGGCTCTGTGGGATGATGGAAAAGGAGGATTCCAGGAAAATGCCAGTGAGACCAGAAGGATAGTGATTACTTCAACAGAAGTTTGGGAAAATGTGTGTGTATGTGTGTAAGGAAATAGTAAATTTGTTTTGAACATGTTGAATTTGATATGTCTCTGGAATATATAGTGAAATAGCCAATCAGCAATTAGTGCTTTAGGGTTGAAGGACTAAGTATATAATATGGAAATTATTTATATGAAAATAATAGTTATTCCCATGAGAGCTGATGAGGAATATGTGTAGAATATAGGTTATTAACCGTTATTTTGGGTTCCCTTGAAGGAATTTGAAACAATTTGAAACCTATGGACCTCCTTCTCACAATAATATATCTAAATGTATAAAACAAAATGTAAAACTTTACAAAGGAGATCAATTATATTGAAATAAAGATGTGATTTGTTTTTTCCTATCCTGAAATATGTCCATGGATCTACATTAAGAACTTCTGATGTGGAGCCCTAAGATTGAATCTCAGGGAACACCAATAGTCAAGGGGCATGATTTTGATGAAGAGGGGTGAAAGAGAAGGAGAAGGAAAAGGAAAGCTGAGGCAGCTGAGAGGTAAACTAGGAGAGGGTAGTGTGGATTTTATGTCTTCTCTTAAAGAACCTGCACAGTACATATACATGTTTAAATTAAATTAATTAAATTATGTACGTCTCTAATCCCTGATGTATAAAACTTTTCCCTCAAAAAACACCACCACCACCTAAACCCCAGACTTCAAAAATCTTGTTTTTTCAAAAATTGGAGTAGTAGTATTTAGTTCTTAAATTTCATTCATCTTTACGAAGACAACTTTTTTCATTTCCCTCTACTTGGCCACATTTTCCAGGCCTTCCTCTCTGTTCCCCAGTGAATATTTTGGCCAGGCTGTATTATATGCCGCATAAAGTGCCTTGGGTCTTTTTAAACACAAATACACATGCACACACAGAAACAAGTCTGTTATTACTTGCAATCAATCTTTCAAATGTAGTTTTTTAATGAAAAAAAGGAAAAAAGAATGTGACTAGAGGAAATAATTACAAAAATCCTCCAGTCTAATTAAGTGACCTATTCTGATTTTTGAGAACTGCTCCCTGCAATACAAGGATCTGTTCATGACGAGTTAAATGGTTTATGACATGATATCACATAATTTGGTAAGTATGACAATTCTCAAATTTAAACATTTAGGTACTATGTCACCACTAGAGTAAAGAAATGGTCAGCATTAGTTCTTGTTACTTAAGGGATGCTGAGTATTCAGAATTCTTTGTAATATAAGCATTTGGCACATCTTTATTTGCTACTGGGTTTATGGTCCATGGAGAAAGACTGATACATCCCAGAAGTAATATTTGTGCCCTGTCTCTTTTCATGGAAATCCCTTGAGCAGGGAAACCCTCAAAGTCTATACTGAACCTGTGCTCTCATTTCTTTCCCACTGGTTCCCTTGTCCTATTTAGTATCTGATTAGACTAATTCCCCAAAGTGTGAACTTAACATCTATTTTTTTTGCTTAAGTAGAGTTTTCTGACAATAGTAGACCACTATCTATCTATGTGATTACTAAGAATTAGATCACATAGACAGGCAATTCTCAGACAATTGCTATATTGCCTTTCTATTTTTTGCCTTTGTTGAACCTATTTCAATTTGAAGACTTATTTGGAAGGAGATAGCATAACTAAACTGCCCCTAAATCATATGAATATTTACTATTTTTCTCTTTAATATATTTTATTTATTTCATTAAATACTTCCCAATTACATATAATTATTTAACATTAATTTTTTTAAATGACAAGAAGGCAAATAATTTGGTATTGATTATACATGAGGTCATGTGAAACATATTTTTTATTAGCCATGTTGCAAAAGAAAACACAGACAAAAAAAAAAGAAAAAAAAAGAAAATACAGATAAACCCAAGAAAAATAAGGTCCAAAAAAAAAAGTATGCTTCAATCTGCACTCAGAGTTTATCTGTTCTTCCTCTGGAGGTAGATAATATATATATTTAATCACAGGGTCTTGGATCTTTGTCTTAATCAAAGTGGCTACGTTCTTCACAGCTATCATTCTTAAAATATTGTTGTTGTTATTACATACACGATTCTTTGGGTTATACTTTGCATAACTTCAAACAAGTCTTCCCAGGTTTTTCTGAAACATCCTACTTATCATTTCTTTAGTACAATAGTATTTTATCACAATAATTTAATACATCTTGCTCACCCATTTCCTAATTGATGGGCATCACCTCAATTTCTTTTTTTTCTTGCCACCACAAAGATCTACTATAAATATTTTTATACATATGAGTCCTTTTATTTTTCTTTCTTCTCTCTGAGATACTGAACCAAAGATGGTATTGCTGGGTCAAAGGGTATTCAGTTTTATAGCCCTTTGAGCAGAATTCCAATTGTTTTCCAGAATAGCTGGATTAATTCACAACTCTACTTAAAGCAGAGTACAATGCATTAATGTTCCATTTTTCCCTGTTGGGGATTCCTATTTACCTAAATTATATATACCTAAAATCCCAAATATTACCTATTTACCTAAAATTCCTATTACCAATTGAATGTGTGTGTATGTAGACATGTTTCTCTTTGAACAAATTTAGATGTGAATTTGGTTCAAGTGTTGCCTTTTCCCACCCATTTTTCCTTCTTCTGTGAAAGCTCTTGCTTGTACTCTCTTTTATATTCTACAATTTCCCTTATTTTTTCTCTTCCTTTTCACTTCTCCCAGGATATCCCTCTTTCCTATATGTGCATTTTTTTAAAAAAATCACCTCAATATAATCAATTCATTCCCATGCTCTTTTTTATGCAGAATGTAATTGCCATAATAATGATATAGTTATAAAAGTTGTATGTACCTGGCAAAGAATTAGAAATTGAGGGATTGCTCATTAAGTGGGGAATGTTTGAATAAGTTGTGGCATATTATTGTGATGGAATACTATTATTACTCTGTGGGAAATGACAAGGAGGGATGGTTTTAAAAATGTAGCAAGACCTATATGAACTACTATAAAGTGAAGTGAGAAGAACTAGGAAATCGTTGTGCATAGTAACAGCTGCAATGATAATCAACTGTGAAAGACTTAGTTGTTCTGATTAATATAGTGATCCAAGACAATTCCAAAGGGCTCATCATAAAAAAATACTATCCTCCTCCAGAGAACCAATGAACTCTTAAGTGCAAATTGAAATGTAATATTCTCCCTTTATTTTTTCTTGCTTTTAAAAATATGAATAAGAAAACATATTTTTACATGATTTCATATATATATTAAATTGAGATATCGCTTGCTTTCTCAATGTGGGAGAGGAAATGGAAAAGAGGGAAAGAATTTGGAACTCAAAATTTTAGAAAAGAAGAAAATATTAAAAAGTAATCAATTAGATTTTTTAAAAAAGAACTTACGCATATTTTCTTATATATATAAATGTAAACACTTTAACCTTTTTGAGTCCCTTATAATTTCTTTTTCATGTTTATATTTTTGTGCTTCTCTTGAACCTTCTATTTGAAACTCAAATTTTCTACATAACTGATCTTTTCATTAGGAATGGTTGAAAGTCTTCTATTTCATTAAATATCTATATTTTTTCTCTGAAGGATTATACTCACTTTTGCTGGTTAGCCTATTCTTGCTTGTAATCCCGTTATTTTGTTTTCCTAATTATGATATTACAAACCCTCCACTCCTTTAATGTGAAAGTTATCAAATCTTGGGTGATCCTTATTATGGCTCCAGAATATTGGAATAGTTTCTTTCAGGCAGCTTAAAATATTTTCTCTCTAATCTAGAGCTCTAGAATTTGACTACAGTATTCCTGAGAGTTTTCATTGTAATATTTCAGGTGGTGGTGATTAATTCTTTTCAATGTATATTTTACCCTCCACTCTAGTATATCAAGGCAGTTTTCCTTGACAACTTCTTGAAATATGATGTCTAGGTTCTTTCTTTCATCAGAGCATTCATTTAGTACAATTAAAAATCATCTCTCCTTGCTATATTTTCCAGTCAATTGGTATTTTATGAGCTATTTCACATTTTCTTCTATTTTTCATCATTTTGATTTTGTTTTATTGTTTCTTGTCTCATGAAGTCATTAGCTTCCATTTGTCCAATTGTAATTTTGAAGAAATTATTTTCTTCATTGAACTTTTGTATTTCTTTTTCCATTTGGCCAATTCTGTTGTTTATGGAGTTATTTTCATCAGTGAATTTTTGACAATTCTGTTTTTTAAGGAGTTATTTTTTCAACATTTTTGTGCCTCCCAAGTTATTGTCTTTTCATAATTTTTCTTCTTTTGCTTTCATTTCCTTACATAATTATTCCCGTACCACTCTTAGTTGATTTTGAAAATATTTTATTTTGCTCTTCCAGTAATTCCTGTAGGGCTTGTGTCTTATGTACATTTTTCGTTGAGGCTTTGCCTATTGACAAACAATAGTTTGTCAACTATTTTGACTTTATTATCTTCTGCGTTTGCATCTTGATTTTTCTGTCAGGTTTATTTTTGTTGTTTGATTTTGTTTCTTGATTTTGAACTTTATGTTAAAGTTGGGCTCTGTTTCTGGCATGAGATAGGTAGAGAAACTGTCTCAAGCTTGAGCTGACTCTGGGGGGTTTGGAAGTTTTTGGTGCTTCCAATGTGGTGTGATATGGGGAGAGGTATAGTCACTGTTCTCGTAGTCTATACTCTGCTTCTTACCTAGGAAGAGATTCTGATCCCGTTAATCAATACTGATCCTTAGAGTCCCTGATCTCATTGTGCCAGAAATGATACTGTTCTTCAGTGTCCCAGATCCATTGTGACCAAAAGCAGTACTTCTTCTCAGGGCTTCTGCTCCCTCTTGACTAAAAGTGTTCCTCTTTACCCTTGAACTATGACCCAGAAGTGGGTATAGGCAATAGTGTTGCCAAACAGCACCTGGTCCTTGCCTAGTGTTAGCAAAAGGATTCCCTATGATCTCTTTCTTACCAGTTGGTAGGTCCTTTTACTATCTCTGACTTGAGAGCTGTCGCTGCTTTCATTATCACCACCTAATTCTACAACTGATATTCATCTACATGTGTTCCAGGTCAGCTTTGACTCCTGTGTCACATATCTCTCCTTTCAAATATCAAAGTTGTTTTGGACTGGAAGAATATTTCACTCTCACTCACATTGACTCTACCATTCTAGAATTTGATTTTAGGTGTTATTTTAAACTTGTTTGGAGGAGAATGTTGGGAAAGTTCAAATGAGTGCTTTCTCTACTCCATCATCTTGGCTTTACCCCTGAAGTCTGAAAATCTACTATTTAAATTTTTTAAATGTTTTTTTTTATCAGAAAATTCAATAAGTAAATATTTTCTAAGATATATTTTATTTGCCTAGTAATACCAATACTTGCTCTATTACATAAGACAATTAGGGGAAAAGAAAAATAATCTATATATTCTAAAATGTTTATAACAGCTCTCTTTGTGGAGGCAAAGAATTGGAAATTGCAGGGATGTTTAAATAATAGGGGAATAGGTGAACAAATTGTGGTATATGATTGTGATGGAATACTGCTGTGCTATGAGCAATGATGAATTCACTGATTTTAGATAATGTGGAAAGACTTGCACAAAATAATGGAGAGTGAACTGAGCAGAATCAAAAGAACATAGTATCCAATAACTGCAATTTTTTTTTTTTTTGCTGAAGCAATTGGGGTTAAGTGACTTGCCCAGGGTCACACAGCTAGGAAGTGTTAAGTGTCTGATTCCAGATTTAAACTCAGGTCCTCCTGACTTCAGAGCTGGTTAGTGGTTTGACTATTATAAATAACCAAATTACTTATAAAAGACATATGAGGAAAGATGCTATTTTCATCCAGAGAAAGAACTGATATGTAGAAATATGTATAAAATAATTGTGTATATATATATATGTATATGTGTGTATATATATAATAGTAGCCATCTCTGGGGGAGGGGAGTAGGAAGAAAAAAAGAAAGTTATATGATAATTTTATTGTATATTTGAAAGAAATGCAAAGTTATGCCTAGTAGATTTGCAATTTAATGTACAATCATCTTTTTATTGTGTTATGTTATGGAAATAACTTTTTCCATAAATTAAAAATAAAATAAAATGTTTTATTGATTCCTTTACATTTAACAATGTAAACAATTCTTAGGGAGAAAAACTCTGCTCCATCCTCTGGATTGAATCTTCCACTAAGATTCCATTAACTAAAACCAAAAGTGACCATTAAAAATCCCTAAGTGAATATGAAGCATTCTATTCTAGTCCCTTTTTCTGCCACCACCCTGCTTTCCCACCCCAGACCATGTAGAGATAGATATCATCTATTATATGTGGTCCAGAGCCTTCACTGGCTTTTCAGTTTCAACTTAAGAGTTTAGCTTCCTTTTAGGGATATTTTCACTTATATTGTTATAGTATTGCATATATTGTTCTCTTAGTTTTGTTTATTTTACTTGTGTCAGTTCAGATATTATCTTCCCAAGTTTCCCTGAGTGTATCATATTTCTTCCTATACAGCAATATTTTAGTACAATCATATATTTTAAAAAGTCACACATACCTCCCCCACTCAAGGGATACAATTTTGCAATTCTTTGCTATCCCAGAGAGAGAATATTTTGTCATGTATTGTGCCTTTATTTTTATTTCTCATTTTCTTAGGGTACTTGTCTAGTAAGGAGATTTTTGAGTTAGATTGGAATAGACAGTTTAGTAGATTTTCTTGCACAATTCTAAATTAATATCTATAACAATTGGCTCATTTGACAGCCCTATCTCTAACAATAATAATAATATCACATTACTCTTCCATCTACTCCATTAATGTCTATTTGTGTCATCTTTAAAACCATTCTGGAGTTTCTTAGGGTTTCTCTTTTGTCATTTCACAATGTTGACATTATAACTTCAGGGAATTTTATCTGTTTCTTTGGCATCCTTGATATAAATATGCTTTTTCCCATTAATCTTTTCCCTTCTGCAATCATAGTATTATCCTTTCCCTTCCCACCCAATACTTTTCTTTCTATCCCCTGTTCTCTCAGACCAATGGGGTTGGATGACTTCTGTGGATATCATGAGGTGGGACTACTCATTTGATACACACAGACTCCAATGGCACAAAGACTCCAAGTGGCCACTGTAGTTGAACCTATTCTTTACTTTTGCCACTTACACTGGTTTTCTTCACTAAAGATGAGTAGGCAGGGATAAGTTTCAATCTTTGTTATGGGCCAGAACTTGAAACAAGATAATAAGTGGAATCGAGGAAACAATGGTTAAATCTAGTTTAGCATTGATTTAATCCTACAACAAATAATGGTTTCCTAATGATATAATGATTGGTTTATACTCAGTGTGGAGCATATAAGCTCAGACAAACGCAGCCAGAATCAGAACTAGGGAAGACAGAGAAGTGGTGATGGTCCTCCCGCATCCCCCACAGAAACCACGACACATTCAAGAGGACCTCAAGAAAGCTGGCCCGGGCCCCAGGCAAGGAGACAATAAAGAATTTGGACTTTAACACCTGGCTGTTCATGTGGTGATTACTGAACTGAAACAAATGCTGTTCCCAGAGACCCCAAGAAAACCAAATCAAGGAGAACATTACAAGTCTTCATTAAAGACTTTATTACATTATCTTGTTCTCAAATCTAACCATCTTTTGTATGATCAGATTTCTGTGTAGGGCACCATCATCTGTCTAGTCATCCAAATTCTCATCCTTGGTCTTACCCTGCATATCTAATCAGTTTTCAAGTCTTCTTAATATTTCCATAACTTTTTTTTATCCATCCCTTCAATCTAGCCCTACAACCATTCTCATCAGGCTCTTGTCATCCTTTTGCTTGGACAACTGCAATTGCCACTTACTTGACCTTCCTAACTCAAGTCTCTCCCTACTCCAATCCATCTTTCATAACAAATTGATAGTTATTAATTGTGCTTCTGGCTATATCACTATGGATTCTAGGATTAAATACTACTTCATTTTTATTCCATCTTTTAAATTTTCTACTTTGATGTAATTTTTATAATGTACATGATAGCATAGTAGAATATTTTACAAAAAGAGGAACATATACATATGGAGAGGTATTCTCTCTCTCTCTCTCTCTCTCTCTCTCTATATATATATATATATACATACAAACATATATTTAATAATGAGGGTATGGATACAAAGATGTGGCATCTACTATTCTTGTCCACTCCATATCATTTTTCTTCAAGAATAGCCAAAAAGACCTTATCAAATGCTTCACTAAAAATCTAGATAAATTTTGTCCTATATTTATAGCATTTCCTTGATATATTAGTTTATGGCATGATCTCTTCTTGATGAAACCTTTGTTTTTTTTGTGAACATTGCTTCCTTTTGTACATGTTTAACAACAATTCCTTTAATGTTACATTCTAGAACTTTGATAGGATGCTGAGTTCAGTTCAGTGTCCTACAGTTTACATACATTATCTTTCTCTCCTGCTAAAAAAATAACCAAACAAGACATTTGCTTTTTTCTAGTCCTACAGTGCTTATTCTGCTTTTTGTCTTTCAAAGATCATTGATAGTGACTTAGCAGTAGCATCTGTTACCTGTTGTAGTATCCAATGAAGTAAGCTAGATAATTTGAGCTCATCAAGGAATTCTTACTATCTTGGCTAGGAATAGGAAAAAAAAAAACTATCTTCCTTTATATCTCATACCTTCCCTAGTTACCTAGAAGAAGAACAGCTGCAATAGTGGGATAGAAGTCATATCCAGTACCCATTTCAACTTCCTTTGGAGACTATGAACTTCACTATTTATCTGACTCTCATTATACTTTTATGGCTAAAAATCTATCATCTCTTATTTTTCTTTTTATCTCTTTAATTAATCATCATCAGGAGGAAGTCACCTCCAACCCCAATCTTCTGTATTTTCAACTTCTAATTTCAACTAGGTCTTCATAGTAGATTCATAAAATCAAAATCCTTTGATTCTGCCAAGATCAATTTCCTATTTCATTCTCTATAAAAACTACGCCAAACTTTCTCTCCTCCTCATTAGGAAGAAAGGAAGGTTTGGGAGAAAGAAGATGAGTTCGGTTTTAGACATGTTAAATTTGAGGAGTTTCCAAGACATCTAACTTGAAATGTCTAGTGAGCAGTTGGTAATAAGAAACTATAGATTTCAGAAGTTTTTCTCCTTGACTCATTTGTTTACTCAATCAACTACAGTAGCTCTTTAGGAACAAATATAAATTCCTCTGTTTTATATTTAAGGCTCTTCACAACCTTGTCCCAACCTATTTTTCTAGCCTTAAAGGACTTAACTCACCCTCCCATACCATGTGATGTGGCCAACAGTGACCATCTCTTTATTTCTCCCATATCAGTTGCCCATCTCTGTGCCATTTCACTGGCTATCTGCCATTGTTGGAAGACTCTTCTTCACCTCCCATTTATATTATTGTCTCTTTGTTCAAGACAAATCTTAAGTGTCACCTTTTCCAGGAAACCTTTCTTAACCTCCTCCATTTCCCACCACTAGTGCTTTCCCTACCAACATAGATTTTTAATATTTACTTTGCATAAATATTTGTTCTGTTAATATTTATTCTTTATACATTTGCATATATTGCATATATGGATTTTTTCCATTAGAATGTAAGGAACTTGTGGGTAGGGATTTTCCCCCACTTTTGCCTTTGTAGTCCCAGCACTTACTCCTGTGCCTGATATATAGTTGTTGCTTCATACAGATTTGTTGATTGATGGATTAATCTAATTCAAAATAGTCCTGTGTATGGCCTTATTGCATTGAATGGGTTTCTTTTTAAAATTTATTGTCTTCTCTATTCTCCTATGTACCCCAAAATCATGATTACAGCACCACATGACTTAATGAAATCTTGTACCTAATTAATAGGTACAAGTCCCATAACTATGCAATTATTTTAAAAGTGTTATCTCATTTTTTGATAAGTTTAATCAATGTCACTCTATAGAAACATAGTTTTCCCAGAAAAATAGAAACTGACTGAAAGGAATATGACCTATAAACTTGCCTCTAAACCTGTGGAAAAACAAATGAATTCACTCTGAATCTTCTACTCCTATATATGAGCTCTTTCCTTAGTAGAAGGGAAAAGCTTTTCTGTCTGTATGTCCTATATGCAGTGATGGCATTCTAATTGGTGACTGCTTGAGATTTTATTGCAAGCTGTGGTTCTTAACATGTGGTAACAGAGAAGCTATTAGCAAGAGGAACATATTTCTAGACTGCTTAGTAGCCTGCCTTCCCAGAAGAATTTTTATCCTTGCACTGCTGACTTGCCCATTCTTTCTTTCCAAACCTCTTCTCCTAATTGTCTCTATGTTTCTTTCATTTGAGTATCTCAATACCCAACATGAAATTATTCTGGCTTTACCTAACTTTTCGTTTATGGATTCTTGAAATGTGAATCAGATGGATTGAGCAAACCATGTGACAAAACCTTCTCCCCCTAATCCTAGGTACTATTTCTAAAGGAATTCCTAGGGGTATATTCAATTAAAGGCTCCATTTTACAGCCTCCTGCTGTTTTCATGAAATGTCACTCGTGTTTCTGGAAAAGCCAAACACGGAACCAGATGTGATCATGAAAAAAATTATAGTTGATATAACTAGGGCTTGGGCAATATCTTAGACTAGAACAATCTAGGAGTAGGAATGTACAAATCTATGGTTTAAGCAGAAGCTAGGGGTCCAAACATAATACACATTATATATCCATTGTCTCCATTCAAAATTAGTCCCTGAATATAGGATGGGTTAAGTAAAGGTAAAGTAAAAACCCTTCTAACTTTGGGAATTTCAGACCTAATGAAAGTCATTAGAAGAATATAGAGAATAGGGTTATAGACAGATTATTAGAGTGTCCTAAATGAGGAATAGCATTTTATATTCTTCAAGATTCATAGTCTGCATAGAACACAGACATCAAGGGTTCATAGATTTTAAACTTCTTCTTGTGGCTTGTCCTTCATTCTTGAAGAAGACCATGACATTAGGGAGGTGATGCATTTACAAATAAATTGGATTACCTGGGGGTGGGCTGTGCAAAGTCACCAACTCACTTTCTCCCCACGAGTCATCTGGGTTCAGTGGCCAGATATAGATCGGGAGACTAGCGATAGCCCCAGATACATGGGAGACCTTTACCTTTTGAGCTAAGTGAATTACAATTGAAGACATAGCAAATACCCAAGAAATTATAAAGCAACTTCTATGTTCAGGATACTCTCTAAGTGATAGGATAAAAGAAGGCAAAAAGTAGTTACGCAGTTTCTGTTTTTGGTGACAACATATTCTTTCTTTTGCCTCATTTTCAAGGAGTTTCATTATTATGAAACTCTAATGTGGCTAGAGCATTGGAGAGAAATTAGGAAGACTCATCTTCATGAATTCAAAATCAGCCTCAGATATTTATTAGCTATGTGATCCTGGGTATATCACTTAACTTTTTTGCCCCAGTTTCCTCATCTGTAAAATGAACTAAAAGGAAATGACAAACCATTCTAGTATCTTTGTTAAATCACAAAGAATCAGACATGACTGAAATATCTGAACAATGTGAATGGGCCTTATCCATATTAGACATTTAATGCATATTTGTTAAATTGAATCAATTAAAGAGTTCTATAGGCCTTTGGAATACTTTTATAATCTGCCTTCTCTGTTCTTATTTGTATGCTTGGTGACATAACTAGATCATGGACCCTTGCTAATTGTATTCATTAGTAATTTCTGTTATATAATCTCTACTGAGTCCTCATTGCAGCAAGACAATCCTTCTATGTAACTCTCTAATTGATTTGCTATCCCACTCACCAAAGTGACTATATCAGACTGTTTCATTTTTTCTTCTTGTCTCCTATGACACTTTCCTCCAAACTCCATCTGACATCCCCTCTAACTAGGGACCTCTTTTCATATTTTACTGAAAAAAATTGAGACTATTTGCCAAGAGTTCCCTCTTTCCCTTCTTCCTCCTCTCATAATAAAAATGACATCTTCTCCATTATCTCCTATTTCACCTCTCTCTCTCTCTCTCCTTCTCTCTCTCTCTCTCTCTCTCTCTCTCTCTCTCTCTCTCCTCTCTCTCCTTCTCTCTCTCTCCTTCTCTCTCTCTCTCTATCTCTGTCTCTCTCTCTCTCTCTCTCTCTCTCACACACACACACACACACACACACACACACAACTGGGCCTTCTTATCAATACAAGCCCTTTCTAGATGATCCCTTGAACCCACTTCTTCCAGTCTTCTTCAGATTATCTCCACTATCATTCTCTCTCTCTCTCTCTCTCTCTCTCTCTCTCTCTCTCTCTCTCTCTCTCTCTCTCTCTCTCTCTTATTTCTATAGGTTGGACCCTTCTCCATTGCTTATAGACACACCTATATCCTCCTCCCATCCTCCATCCTTAAAAATTCTTCATTTGATATAACCATCTCTGCGAGCTACCATTCCACGTCTCCCTCTTCCCATTCTAGTCTAAAACTCTCTGAGAATAGCATCAATGGTAAGTGTCATTCTTTCTCTTTAAATCTTCTAAAGTTTTTTGGTTTCTGATATCATTGTTCAGTTTAAGCTTTCCTCTTCAGAGTTACAAGTGATTTCTTTATTATTAAATTTAATGATTTTTTTTCATTCCTTCTTGACCTTTCTGTAGCATTTGACACTATATATTCTCCTGAATGTTTTTCTTCCTAATTATTAAATGATAGTAACAACCACACACAAAATATTTCTCCAAACTCAGAACAAGAGTAATTGAAGATTATGAATCTTTTATTTTATTTTATATCTCTTTATAAATTCATGACATGACTTTATTTTCCAGGATAATTTTTTTTGAAGAGAAAAACCTATGGGACACATTGCCAGCAGCATTTATAGCCCCCTTTGTCCTTCCCTCCCTCTCTTCCTTCCTCCAATCTTGTGAGAATAAATTAATTTGTACATATCATTGAGAAAACCTTTTGTTCTAACAATAGATTTCAGTCTTGGCTGATTATTAAGCAGTGAGAACATTTATTTATTATGAAACCATCTTGTCATTAAAATGTAAAATAATGTGAGAATGTCCTTTCTTTCCATCGCTTTTCATCCCCAAAATTCTATGACCTCATTAAGTAAACTTCCTTTTAAAAAGTGTCCAAACAATCTGGCCTCTAATTAGAAACTATTTTAGTTTTCTTTATTGAAAATGAACCTGAAATATCACCAAAAGTAAATTTCCTTATTAAATCAGAAATAGTAAATAGTGAGGAAGAAAAGATAATTCAGGACTAAAAATAGTTAAGAAGAAAAAAACTTAAAATCAGAAGACCAGTATTCAAATTTCCATCCATCAGTAATAAGGCATGTGACCTTATTCAGTCACTTGACCTCTTTATTTCTCAGTTTCCCTTTCTACAAAATGGAGTCAATACTATTTATATTACCCCCACTTTAGATACTTGTCAGAATCAGATAAAATAATGTAAGCAAACTATTTGGTAATATTAAAGTGGTATATAAATGAGAATAGCTACTACTTACATGCCTTTTTGGGTTCTCTTTAGCCTTTTTCTATAATTCAACTCTGGGCTCCATTTTCAATTTTAACCACATTCACCTAGGTTAACTGGTTACCATTATTTTCTATAGCAAAACCAAACTATTCTTTGGATTTTGATTCCATTGCCTTTGTTTTATTTAACTGTTCCCAAGTTTTTTTTGGCCCATATGCTTTCTGTTATCAAAGATCAGCTCCTTTGATTGTTACACTCCCCCATTTGGTTTTGTCTGAATGCTAAAAGATGGCCAAAACATCTGGATAACAAGTGAAAAGTTCAATCAAATTGATATTTTGACTCTACAGTGCCAAGCCATGTGGCATAGGGACTAGCCTTGTATTCAAGAAGACCTTGACACATCTGACGTATATTAGCTATCTGATTATGAATGAGACATTTAACTGTTCAGTGTTACAGGCAACTTTCAAAGACTAGAAATTATATATAGTAATATTTCTCCTTGGGAATTTTGATTAGATTCTTGTAAAAAGAAATACAACATAAAACCACCAAGCAGCTAATTGATTGATTTCTTCTCATCAGTCCTCTCTTCCATCATTTTGAATTGATTCCTTGTTTTGATATTATATAAAGGTAGATTTTGCTTTCTTCTTCCTCTGTGACCCTTGCATTTATAACTGTTCTCCCCATCCATGAAGTTTCACTGGCTTCTCCTTATCCTCATAATTAAAAATAAAATCATCTCTTTATTAATTCAAACACTTTACAACCTTGTCCTTTATTATCCTTTCAACTTGTATTTTACTACCTTTCATAAACATTACAATCCAATAACACCAATCTACTTGCTGTTTCTTTCATACCATACTTCATCTCTCAAATTCTAAGAATTCCAACTTTTCACTGCCAGTCCCTGATGGTTGGAATGTTCTGCTTCCTTACCTAGTCCTTTTGGCTTCCCTGGCTTTCTTCAAGACTTAGCTCAGATATTACTTTCTTCTGCAGGTGACTTCTCCCCAAGCTAAAGTACTCCCTTTGAGATTCTTTTCTTGTCTTCCATATAGACATACTCGGCCCCTCCTATATGTGTATGTATATGCTTATGTAACTCAACTCAAAGTGCTAATTGCATGAGACTCTTCTAATTGGAGGAGATTTATTATTACATGCTCCATACTTTCATGAAGAAAGAGCTGGAAAAAAGAGAGATCTTGTCTTTTCTGGTTTTTTCCTTCATGCAAAAAAGATGCAAGATTTCATGCTTTTTTCAAATCTATGAAGAGGGAAAGCATGTTCTCTATCTCAGTTTGCTAGAATAGAGATTTTGGGGAGTTTCCCCTTGGGTAAGATCTGGGATTCTCTCTTAGTTGAGCTATTTTCCTCCCAAAGAGGGAGTTTATTCATTTCATTTAATTTGGTATATATTCTCCTGTATATATTTTTTCTGGTTTCTATTTTGCTATTAACTTGGACATTTGGGTTTATTTGCTATTTGCTATATTAATTCATCATGAAAGTGGCATTTGGTGAGAAGAGAATCAAAACTTGAATATATAACTTGGGGTCCTCCTTTCCCACTGAGGAATAGTGATTAGGAGTATAGCTCAACACTAAAAATTATTTTCTTTAGACTAATAATGTTTATGGAAGAAGACAGTTCTAATTTTAGCCTGGCAGACCTTTTCTCTGAGGAAAAGAGAGTGGTCACCCTTTGACTCGAACTTCCCATTCCCCATGCTGTTAGTAATCAGTCTCCCTTGGGTAGAATAGGAGGAGACTCGCATGGATCCCCAAACTTTTTAAATAGGGGGCCAGTTCACTGTCCCTCAGACTGTTGGAGGGTCGGACTTTGGTAAAAACAAAAACTTTGTTTTGTGGGCCTTTAAATAAAGAAACTTCATAGCCCTGGATGAGGAGGATAAACGTCCTCAGCTGCTGCATCTGGCCCACAGGCCATAGTTTGAGGACCCCTGCGAGGGTTATATTTTCATCTCTCTGTGAGCCATATTTAGACAGACCCATGTGGAAACATATAACCTGCACAGGCAAACTGTCACCACTACATATATATCCCCTTACACACACACACACACACACACACACACACACACACACATATACAATATATATATATATTATATGTATATAGTGTGTATATATATATATATGCATACACACATGTATCAGCATTATGTGCATTCCTTCAAAAGTCTTAGTGTAGTTTTCTGTTATTAAAAGCTTAAACATTCAGTAAGATTTGGGGGTACACTATGTATGTGTGCATATGTGCATGTTATGTGTGTGTGCATGTGAATTTGCACGTGTAATGTTGGCAAAGCTTGCCTACTGGTAATACTTTTAATATGGTCTAGCATCTGAGAAATAGTTTTATTGAGTTCCAAGAACCTTATCATAAGAAATTTGGCAACCAGATGTTGTTGTTATTGATGTTGTTAAAAAGAATTATGGAGAACATCTATTATTGCAAAGATTACTTCTGATCTATAACTGGTGATGAGACTGGCACTGATGGAATCACAGATCCTTGATATATTGAAATCTAATACTTAGAAGGACAAACTTGGATGAGAGTGTATTAACAGGTAGTAATTAATGGTAGAAATTCATTAATCCCATTTGTGGTTCTTTGGTGACAGCTGATTGTTAGACATACATCCTGGAAAGTGAAGTCAAGAGATCTTAAAAAACATTGTTAAATAAGACTTGTGGAGGTGGTGGAATTCCAGCCAAATGAATTAAAATCCTAAAAGATGATATTGTTAAAGTGTATTCGATAGGCCAGCAAATTTGGAAAGCTCTACAGTGGCCACTGGATTAGAAAGGGTCATTTTACATCCCAATCCTAAAAAAAGGACAATGCCAAAGAATGTTCAAACTATCAAACAATCGTGCTTATTTCACATGCCAGCAAGGTTATACATATGATTTTGCAATTTAGGCTTTAGCAGTATGTGAAACAAGAGTAGGCTGGTTTTTGAAACGTCAGAGGAATAAGAGACCAAATTGTCAACTGATTGAATTATGGAGAAAGCAAGGGAATTCTAGAAAAATGTATATTTTTGCTTTATTGACTTTGAGAAGACTACTAAAACTGATAAACTGTTAGGCAATATTATTTTTAAAAGAACAAAAAAATCAGCAAAATAGAAAAGAAACAAGGTTAAATGAGAGACAGACTAGAAGAAATAAAAAGAATGTCAAAATTCACATAAAAGAACACACACACAAATATATACTAACAATGCTGAGAACACAAAAAATAAAGAAGATCTGTTAAAACATAATATTCCAAAGCTAATAGAAGACAAATAAGTAACCCAATCTAAGAAAAAGGAATAGAACTAGATGTAAAGGTATTAATTCAGTGGAAAAACCCAAGTCCTTGTCTTCATGGAGGACAATTCTAATATCTATATATAGTCCTAATACCTAAAGCAGGGAAGAACAAAACACAGAAGGACTAGAGGTCAATGTTATTATTGAATATTGATTTTAAAATTTTAAATACAATTCTGTCAGACTACAGTGATTAAATCAAGAATTCATTGATTAATTCCAAATTGTATTTATATTACAGTTGCAGACATAATCCAATACTAGAAAAGCATCCATACAATCATACAGAGATCAAACATATAATTATCTAAGATATAATCATATAATTATCAAAGATATAATTATCTAACTCTATATAGAAAAAGCTTTTGTTTAATTACAATACTGATTTATGATACAAATCCTACAAAGTATAGGAAAAAGGAACCTTTTAACACATCACAAGATGTATCTATTCAAAACCAAAAGCAAGCATCACATATAATGAGAATACATGAAAAACATTGTTTTTTAAAAATACAGCAATAAAGTAAAGATACCTGCTCTCCTCATTATAATATGACATAGTTCTGAAAATACTAGCAATAGCAATGATAAGACAGAAATCAAAGAAAAAAGATAGATAAAGAAAAGATAAAATTATCCCTATTTGTTGATATTTCCACAATGATATGCTGGCCAGCAATGGTATGCACACAACAAAGACTGCTAGGAATGGATTTATTAGGTACCTTCCAAATCTAATTTTAAAAAAAAGTTTAACAGAAAAGTTGGGTTGGGGAAAGGGAATTGTAAATATACATATACACATCAAGATACATGCCATGGAAAGACTAGACTTTATAGAAAACATAACTTGAAATTTTTGGAAGCTCATAAAAGGCAAAACTTTAGAAAGGAGCTAAGAGTAAAATTTATGGCTTCTAGAGTCAATAGACAAACAAAAAGTTTAGGCAAGAACAGGATGAAGCATAATGCAAAGAAAGAAATTGAACCTCAAATATAGCTTGAAAACTTGGTGAAATGACACCTATAACTAGAATGTGACTCTATAGTTAGGGCATTTGCATAAGATAAATTCCTCATGAGTAAGGATAATTTCATTTTTTGTTCTTATGTTCCCAGCATAGTCCAATGACTGATACATCCTTTCTTTCTTTTTTTTTTTAATTGATACATTCTTAATAAATTTGTTTTGATTAGTGGAGAATATTAAGTAAGTTTACTAATATGAGGAAATCTGAGAACTAAAGTGGAAAAGCATACTGAAAAGTGTTTGAATCAGGATGAATAAAGAGACATACCAATGATTTGTTTAAGAGAATAGAAAGATTAAACTGATGCTTAAGAGCTACTGATAAAATCAGATAAACTAAGAACTTTTGATCTCTCTTAATGTAATTTAATCCTTCAAAAGGTAGAATTAATAATAAGAGGAATTTCAATTCCAGATATAATTCTCACAAACAGGAAGAGACTGGTTACTGAAATACAAACAGATGGCAACACTAGTGGGAAATTACTTCTTCTTAAAGTTTATGATAGAGAAAGAAAAGGAATCTGAACATAGTCTGCAATTCTAGATTTTGGGAAAGCAAAATTAAAATAGTTCAGAGAAAGGACAGATAAGTCAAAAATGTGACATCAATAAAATTCTATGAAGGATGAAATATTCTCAAGAATGAAATGCTGAAGATAAAAAGAGAAACAATTCTTATGGGAAAAAATGGGAGTTGTCTAAAGAGACTAATAGATACACAGATAATTCATTAATAACTTTAGATTTTAAAAATAAATTTACAGAATATGGAAGGTCAAAAAACAAAAGATGAATATATAAAGAAGACATAATCCTATAAAAAGTTTCAACAGTATTAAAAATATTGAACAGAAACTTTGATGAGGAACTATAAAGGCATCAAGAAAGCACTTTATAGATATTATTGGGAGAGAAAAGAGACTCAAGGAAGCAAGTGGATCTTTGTTTAGGATGAATGTTAATTAGAAAACTGATATCACGAAGAAGGCAGTAGTGTCTAGCTCTCATTTTGCTTTGCTTGTCTTTGCCAAGGAGAATAATCTTAGTCCTACAAATGGCTTTAAAAAATCATGACTAATAGGGAGTAAGTAAAGAAATAGAAAAACATCTCCTAGTTGGCCTTGATGAATTCTAAGATACCCAACTCAGATGAACTATATCCTTAGCTATTGAAAGAACTAGTAGATGCTGAGCAACTATTAGTCATATATGAAAGTTATGGAAGAGAGGAACAGAATGATAAGATCGAAGACCAAATGTCCCAAATGTCAAAAAAAAAAAAAAGGAAGAAAACAGAGTTTGCAAGTTATAAGCCAATGAGCTTAACTTTGATTCTTAAGAAAATTACAGAACAGACCATGAAGGAGATGGGTGGTAAACATGTAAAAAGAAAATTGATTATAAATAGCCTACACATTGGAGGTCATTGAAATCAGGTCACATTAGCCTAACTTCTTCTCCTTTGTTTGACAAGATAAATAAAAAAGTAAATGAGGATGATGGTGTAGATATGATATACTCAGATTTTAGCAAAGTTTTAAGAAGGAATTGAAATCTGAACATTCTTCTTATGAATAAAATTGAGAGATATGTACTAGGAAATAATATAGCTAATTAAGGTCAGAATTAGTTGAATGGCCAAATTCAAAAAGAATCTGACAAGAAGTTTCTAATAGAGTACTGAAGAATTTGTGGTTGACTATGTTGTTAAACATTTTTTAATAATCACTTCAATAAAGATGGTATGCTTATCAAATAAGTAAATGACAGACACAGAACTGAGAAGGATAGTGAACATGTTGGATTGAAGAATCAGCATCCAAAAAGACATTGATAGGCTTGAATCTAATATGGCCTGAAATGCAATTGGGATAAATGCAAAGAGTTTTACTAAGATATAAAAAATCAACTTCACAGGTATAAGATGGGAGACAGAATTAGATATTAATTTCTCTGAAAAAGAGATGGATGAAGATTTTTATTATCCAAAAAAGTGAATCAGTCTTTTATTACATTATTGAAATGAAAGTATCTACAAGGAAGAGAGAGTTGTCTTAATCAGAATTCATCTGCATTATTATGTTCTTTCTGGGTGCCACAATCCAAAGAGAACTTTGAATAACAAATGGAAGTTGTAAAGAGGGAAATTTAGAATTAATAGAAGGGGGGAAGACTCTTTTTAACATCTTGCTTTGTTTCTTAGGTGTTATTGTTGTTTTTTTTTAAAATCTGCTTTAAACTAAGCACACAAGAAAATCTTGGCAGCATTTTCCCAGATACATCTTTGTTCTGACATACATAGTTGCCTGGGCACAAAAATGAGCAGATTATTGATCAAAAGAACTATACATATATTGAGTTGATATTGGCTTCTTAATGATTTTGTTTCCATTCTTTAGATATTCTGGTATTTCCCTCATTGATTTAGAAAATTATTAGAAATAGGAAATAGTTTATCTTAGATCTCTGAGAAAGCATTAATAATGGCCCGTCCACTTTTGTTCTAAAAGGTAATTTATATGCATGCCATAATTTGGAAGGCCAGTATCATGTTTCCATAAAAGAATCCCAAAAGATATATGCAATGTTTTTTTTTGGGGCAAGAAATCAACAGATACAGTAGCTATAGTTGGACCAGGAATGTTTTTCTCAATTTTATCCTAAAATTATTTTTATACATGACTTGGTTTTATTGATATAATTTCCTTCCATTTTTTAAGCTTTTTCTTCTAGTTGTGATTCCTTAGTATAAGAACATTTAGGGGTTACAAATGGCTTCTTCGTGATGATGGAACACAGCAGATTTTGGACCCAAGTCTTCATGACTACAGGGCAGGTCCTCTGTCCCCTATACCACATAGTTTCATATGCTCCTTGGAAACACTGAGCAATGATTTCCAAAGAACTAAACCATGACTTTATACAAACATGGAGAAACATATAACCTCATGAATAATCCTTAATATTTTTAAACATAACTAAGTCTAGTATATCTTTCACAGGTCTACTATTTGACATCTCCCACATCTGCAATAAATAGATTTTCCAATCCCTTGAAATAAGATATTTTATTTATTTTTTAGACAGAGAAAATCTCTTACTTTGTTTATAGGATGAACATATTCCATAATCATGCTTTCCAGGATTGAAATAATTTCTGAATAAATGACAAAAGTGGTTATAGTATTGGCCTTGATAATATAATATATAATTTCTAAAGCTGGGTCCAGCTTAATCATGTTCAAAAGAAAGGAGGGAGTAAATAATACATTATTACTATCCTCACTGGCAGCAATTACTACTGTAAATTTGTTCAGAAAACATTCATATAAAGGGAGTTTGTAGATGGCTAGAGATTTTAGCCATTTGGTAATATTAATTAGGTATTATCCCTGTAGTCAATATGAAATTAACATTCCTTGAAAATCTTTACCCTTTGTGGATTATGGCTTCTTTTTCTAGGAGTATGATGCAATAAAGTGAATTTTTTCTAAACAAAAAATGCAAACATTTTCTTATTTTTCCAGAGCAAATTTCCTATATTTAAAATAATATATACACATACTATTTTAAAATTACATGTTTAACATTTAAAAATAAATTGCAAATGTATATGTATATATACAGGCATATGCATACGTGTGTGGATGTGCATATATATCCTTCCCTAGGAAAAATTGTCAGTAATTTGGATGATAGAACTATGATCCAAAAACAACACAATATGCTTTAACATTATTTTTTCCTGAATAATTATTCTTCCTCTCCAGTTTATATCTGGGATATTTGAAAAGAGACATATCTTGTAGATATCCTTCCTCAACTGAGAACTTTGTAGCTCTCTCCCTCTTCCTCCCTGTTCTTCATCTTATCTCATTCATGTGCTTTCTTTCACTTATATTTTATATGAAAAGGTAACCCTTCTCTTTGCTAGGGCAAATCCTTTATATATGCAAAATTGATCCCATTTCATCCCAATTTTTCCCCCAACAAATTATCTTCTCTACCATCTTTACTTTCTTAGTAATATTATTATTAGCACATATATGCTATATATATAGTATTCTTTATTAGTATGTATCATTAGTAGTATTTATATATTTTGTAGTATTCTTAGTAGACTAATCATCTTCTAGCTATTTTTCTACCACCTACATATATCTTCATATTTCTCTTATCCTAAAAAAACTAAAACAAAACAAAACAAAAATCTTCCTTTATCTGTATATCCTCATTAGCTATTGAATCATATATATATTTTCCCTTCAGTGGCTAATTTCCTGGAAAAGGACATCTAAAATAGGTGTTTCACCTTCCTTTCTCCTGACTTCATTATTAACTTTTGGCAGTCTGGCTTCTAGTCTATTTTATAAACTGAATTTTTCTCTCCAAAGTTGCTCATGTTTTCATACTTACCAAATCTAATGGACTTTTCTCAGTCATTAATTTTTTGGACCTCCTGAAGACTTAAAACTGTCAGTCACCATTGTTTCCTTCATAATATGTTCTCTCAAGATTTTTGTGATACTATTCTCTTTTGGTTTTCTTCCAATTTAACTATTCCCTGTTTCCATTGCTGAATTTTCATCAAAGTCATGCCTGTTAACACTAAAGAATAATCAAGATTCTGTCCTAGGTCTTATTTTTTTCTTTTTCCTTATTATTTAATTTGGTCATCTCATTAACTCCTATGGTTTCCATTTCTATGCAGATAACTCTCAGATATACTTGTCCAGTTTTGACCTCTCTCCCTACCTCTTTTCTCTATCTGTTTGACATCTTGAACTGTATATCTTATAGATATTTTCCATAAAATGTGTCTTAAACTAAACTCATTATCTTTTCCACATCCTTCATAACTGAATGTCCACCAGCTGCCCTAAGAATTCCAATTAAGAAAAGAAAGGCAGCTTACTTGAAATTCATAGCACTACCTAACAGTCCCATGTAGGAACATATTTGTGTAATTTTTTTAAATTTTAAAATAAGTTCTATTTTCTTTGAAAGCTTGTAGAATTTTTTTCTCAGTAATATTTTATTTTTCCAAATACACAGAAATATAATTTTAGCATATATTTTTGTAAGATTTTGTGTTCCAAATTTTTCTTCCTCCTTTAACTCCCCCCCTCCTCTAGACAGCAAATAATCCAATATGGATTAAATATGTTTAATCCTTTAAAGCATATTTCCGTATTTGTCATGTTGCATAAAAAAAAAATCATTCCAAAAGGGGAAAATCATGAGAAAGAAAAAGCAAACAAAGGAGAAAATACTATGATTCAATTCACATTCAGTCCCCATAGTTCTCTCTCTGGATGTAGATGCCATTTTCTATCCCACGTCTACTGGAATTATCTTAGATCTCTATTTCTGAGAAGAGCCAAGTCCATCACAGTTGATCATCACATAATCTTCTTGTTACTATGTACAATGTTTTTTTGGTTTTTCTCACTTCACTCAGCATCAGTTTATGTAAGTCTTTCCAAGTTTTTCCAAAATAAGCCTGGTCATCATTTCTTATAGAACAATAGCATTCTAATACATTCATATATCATAACTTATTTAGTTATTTTTCACCTGATGGACATCTACTCAATTTCTAATTCCTTGCCACTAAAAAAGAGATACAAATATCTTTGCTCATATGGGTTATTTTCCCTCTTTTATGATCTCTTTGGGATAGAGATCCAGTTGATACTTCTGGACAATTGATAGCCCTTTAGGCACAGTTCCAAATTATTATATAGAATGGTTGGAACATTTCACAATTCCACAAAAAATGCATTAGTCTTCCAGTTTTCCCACATCCCCTCCAACATTTATCATCATTTTTTCCTGTCATTTTAGCCAATCTAAGAGGTATGAAATGCTATCTCAGAGTTGCTTTCTGTTTCCCTTCTAATATTGGCTTCATTGGTTTTATTTGTGCAAAACCTTTTTAAAATTTATTTTTATTGAAGTTTTTAATTTTCAAAACATATGCAAGGATAATTTTTCTTTTTTTCTTTTTTTTTAGCTTCTCATAACCCTTTATTTTAAAAAATTCTATTTTCAAAGCAAAAAACATGTGTGCTGAGCACCTACTATGTGCAATCCAAGATAGTAGGGAGAATGAGGAGTGGGGAAAAAATACTGTGAATGTGTCAGGAGATTAATTGTATCTTTAGATGGCAGTTATCATCTTGCCATGACCAGCACAGATAGCACTCACATTCTTCGAGATACATGGATTCACATATCTACTCACTCACCAGCTCTGTTCAAAAAGAAAGTCTCTCACTAGAGGCTTGTCATTCCTGCTGAGAAGGCTCAGGGTCTCACAATGTACGTCAGCATTAAAACTTACTAGCATTTTGGAAATGTCTTCAAATACAGTAACACTTGGTTTATCCAGCATCAATAGTGTAGTCCATATAAGGAATTTTTCAGAACACAGAATCTTATATTTTAGGTGTCAACTTTTTTTTATCCCAAGAGTTCTTAACCTTTTTTATGAAATAGCCCTTTTGCAGTCTGGTAAGGATAATTTTTCAGCATTGATCTTGTCTTCCATGCCATGCAATACAATTAATGTTAAACATGGTAAACATATATGTTAAATACAATATAGGTATATATAGTTATATAATTATCTTATAGCACAAGAAAAATCAGATCAAAAAGTAAAAATAAAATGAGAAAGAAAATAAAATTCAAGCAAACCACAATGAAAAGAGGTAAAATGCTATGTGGTGATCCACTCTTAGTTTCTACAATATTCTCTTTGGTGTAGATGGCTCTCATCATCACAAGATCATTGGAATTGGCAGCTCATTGTTGAAAAGAACCACATCCATCAGAATTGGTCAATGTATAATCTTGTTGTTGTGCAAAATCTTTTAAATTTAATATAATCAAAACTATTCATTTTGCATTTGATTATGTTTCTAGTCCTTCTTAGACCAAAAATTACTCCCTTTCCCACATATCTGACAGGATTAATACATGTCACTTAAAGCAGCAGTTAGAGACTGATGTGGTGAAATGGAAAAGGATCATGGAATTCCTCAGAGTACCAGCATTTGATCTCATGATCAGGTTTAAATCACTTAATGCCCCTTGAATAGGTTGGGTGAGTATTTGTATTTAAGGAACATGGGACCAAAAGTTCTGTTTAAATGCATTCAGACTGTCTATATGTATAGAGACATTTGTACGTGCACCTCCCACTCTAAACTGCTGTTTTCTTTATTCATTGTCTTCTACCATTAGGCTGTGTCAGATCAGTTGCCAAATCTTGTTATATGGCAGAGAAACAAGGACAAAAAAGATAGTCACTTGTTAAGGGACAGGTCAATTCTCTGAGAGCCTCCACAGTTGTGGATCATAACATCTGAAGGAGTTGCAAGGCAGCCTTTGTTGACACAGGTGTTGCTTGTGAACTGGAAATGAAATAAATTGGAGACAGAGGGAAAAGCAGAGAGGTCTGACAATGCAATGGCCTCTCAGTCAGAAAATAGCAACTGCCTCTTAGTCTCCTTGTATCATCCTCTCACAAGAAGAGATCCTTTCTGGGTTGGATCTCCAGCAGCCACTGTCAGGTGGCTCCCTTGTATTCCAACAGCTCTCTGTGTATTCCAACAGTCACTTCTTTAAAGAGTAAAAATTTTAAGACTTTAATACCATGTACTTGTTAATTGTTTATAATGAATCATTGAACTAAGTTGTTAATTATTAAATAAGTTGGTTTTTATATGACTCATTGTTGGTCCAAATTCAACAATTAAAAAAAAATTGCTTGTGGTTTAGGATCCAGGAACAGAGTAGTTAATTCAGTCTTGTAATTTGTTAACAGATTGATAACAACCAACAAAATTTATCTTCATGATCTTGTTCTCTTCCTAAGAAAATCAGAAAATGGTTTGGGATAGTAACTAGAGATCTGGATTTGGAATCAGGAGATCTGGGTTTGAATCTAGCCCCAATAACTTGCTAGATAATGTGCATGGGAAAACCAATTAGCCTTTTAATACTTTCATTTTTTCATCAGCAAAATGGAGGTGACATTACTTGTGCAACTTAACTCACTGCTTTAGTATGAGGAAATGCTTTAAAAACCACAAAGTGTTAGGGTTTGAGTTGTTAACCCATTTATTATGACTTGCCTTATATAAATTATCTTTCTTCTTAAAGTGGCTATTTGCTGGCCTAGAATTGTTTAGTCATTACTAAGTTACTCTTAAATTGTAGTTGCCTGTAGACAATCCTGTATAAAAGTCTTGCTTATTTTTAAAAATTGCTTTTTAGACTTAGTAGCAAAGATAAATCATAAGACAAGAAGGGAAATGTTAGATTCTGACATGTATGAAATGAAGTGAACAAGTTTGTGTAAAATATACTAGCCCTATTTCATATGTGCAGAGTGAAATACAAAGAATGAAAGAATGAAGAAGGATTTATTGAGTACTTTCTCTGTGTAAAACACAGTGCTGAAGATGTAAATAGAAAAGTAGACAGTCCTTTTCCTAAAGGACATCATATTTCTGGGACTTTTGAGTTGTAGCGGTCTATCACACTTTGTAATGATGTCTGCCATCTGTCTTTCAGGATTCCTTGCTGCTTCTGATAGATTTGCCTGACCCACTGGGGGCAGTTGAGTCAGCAATTTGTATCTGCTATAGTATTGTTGATAAGGTCCTTCTCCAAAAAGTGAATCTCCCATGGATAGTAGCTTCAGAGGAATAGACAGGCAGCAGGGCTTATGTTCCTATGTAAATGTTTAAAACCTATTTAATTTTAAAACTTGTGAAACTTATGAAAATATAATTTATATAAAAACATAAAATGTTCTCATTTAAATACTTAAGCAATTTTTTTTTTTGCTAAGGCAGCTAACTAGCTAACGAGCATAGAATAGAACCATTATATTTCAAATTGAACTTAATATGAACGATTGTGACAATTTTTATTTCTCGATATATTATCTGTAATCCTAAATCCTTCTTGAATAAAGCTGATGCCTTTGGAAAAGGCCTTGCCAAATATTGCATCATAACAAAGCTTCCTGTATTTGAAAACAAATCTAGAAATCTTAATGAATTTCTCAATGCTTTGTATTTATAGAAAAATGTTCCTTTTATCAAGGCCCAGGACTTTCATCTAAGTGGTCATTGAATCATGATGCATACAGCAAATGACAAATTTAGACTCTCAATACTTCAGCTGAACTTCTAGTCCTTTTTGGAGACTTATAAATTTATAAATTTAGACCTGGAAGAGACCTTGGAGATTATCTAGTCATTTTACAGGCAAGGAATCTTGCTACTGAAAGAACTTGCACAAAATCACATAGGACAATAAAGATGTCCTATATGGAATTTGAACTCAGGTTCTCTACCTCTAGTTCCATTATCAAGCTGTCTTCTCTTGGGAGAAGATAATGTGGGCTGGGTGAGGAAGACTAGTTCTTTTTGGGAAACTTAAGATGTTGTAGACAACCCCAATCACCTGAATTAACTTTGGGGAAAAAAAGATGTCAGACTACAGAACTTCACTTGAAATAAGCTCTCTCCTTAAGCATAATTTGAATATGTATTACCCTTGAGAAAGCCTATTTTACCTGCTGCTAGGTTATTGACCCTAGGTCCTTGAGAGAGTTCTACATCCAGTCTTCCAAGTATGTCAGCCAATTAAACCAGCTTATTGATAATAGCTCAGGATAATCTGATTATTCTTTGTGCATAGTTTCATCTGCTATTATGTTCTAAAAAATCTCCCACATTCCCCAAAACAGGACATTTTGCTTCAATTAATTAACAAATATGTATTAAGCAACCAGTTTGGGTTAAACACAATGTTGGATTCAGTGCTCCAATAAGATGGATGATCTTTTTGTAGATGTTGAAGTCCTACAGACCACCTAAATGGTTCCATGGGGTCCAAATCTGAGGAACATGCTGCTTAGCAAGTGAAATTCTAGGAAACATAAACAGCTGCTTTGTATCCCTGGCTGGTCCCACCAAAGACCAAAGGAATTTGGCAGCCTGCTGGCATTGATTTACAATTACTTGGCCCATAGGTAGTTTTACATGTAACTGCATCAGTTAGATTTCTCAACTGACTACATTTGGATGGGCTTTATAATTAGAAGCCTGCTGAGCCATGCCCTATTTGATGGGCTGAAAATTTATCTTGGACTCCAAGAAGTTTTTCTGGAGGAAGTCAGGTAAATCTTCAGGGACCAACAGAAGGAGGCAGTCAACATATGGATTTGAAGCCCATGGCAAAGTTTTGGGTCTTCATTTAACTTCATCAGATCATTAAAAAAAAAGAGTATTCTTCAATCTGTATTCAGATATAGTAAGTTCTTTCTCTGGGCATGGATCACAAGACCTCAGAATAGTAGTAGATCATTGTGTTGCTGAGAATACCGTGTTTTCCCGATAATAAGACATTGTCTTGTTATTTTTTTGGACAGAAAAACACCAGAGGGCTTATTTTCAGGGGAGGGCTTATTTTAATGAATATTGACAGCAATTTTAATAAACAGGTAAATGTGAACAAAAAAAGTACCTTTATTCAATAATGATCATGTCATCTTCTTCAACAACATCGTCATAAGTGTCTGTACCCTGAATTCCGTCCTGGATGTCTTGCGCCTCTATTTCCTTCAGAAGAAGTGGACCCAATCTGTCATGTCCAGCAATATAGCTCTTTTTAAATGAACATGTCTTGTCCAGGTAACCTGCTCATAGTGCCTTGGCGACACAGCTGTCGGTAATTTTATCCCATGACTTCTTCCCCCAAGTCACGACTTGTTGCAGACAGGGCTTCACAAAGTTTCCACGCTGATTTCTTTCCATTCTATTTTCAATGTAGTCATTGACTTCCATGCGCAAATGGTCCTCGAATGGCTTGTTTATTGCAATATCAAGGGTATCGAGATAGGCAGTCATTCTTGCAGGAATCATTACTTGATCTATTCTTCTCTCTGCAAGGAAGTTCTTCATTTCTTTAGTGTGGTGAGTGCTGGCTGAATCCCAGATTATCAGACCTCTTTGGTTACCTCGCATAACAAGTGGCAGCATTAAATCAACCCACTTTCTTATAACGGCTTGTGTACACCAGGCTTTTTTGGTTTCAAGAACGTAAATACACATTCAATCTTATCTTTCTTGCCCTTACTGATGATTAGAGGTGTAGCTTTCTTTCCATCCAAATGAATTGCCAAAACACAGGTGACCCGTGTAGACAGAATAATAAAATTATGACCATCAGTCCTTCTTTTCACTCCATCATGCCCCTCAATAATGTTTTAACCCCATCATGCTCCCTGAGTGCTCCTTCTATCCTCCATGATGCCTCCTGAGTTCTTCTTTTATCCTCCCATCATGCCCCCTGAGTTCTTCTATTATCCTCCATCATGCCCCTTTTATCCTCCATCGTGCCCCTTTTATCCTCCATCATGCCCCCTCACTCCCGCTTACACACCGGGTTTTTATGTTGTCCTGCCTCAGCTCTCCTCCCCAGCACTGCTCTCAATGGCGCCAGCAAGCAAATCACTGGGGAAGAACAGGATGACGTACTCACTGCTGCAGCTCTGATTGGATGCAGCTCGGAGTGCGGCGTGCGTTTCACCTGTCTTATTCACCCACTATGGGATCTTGAAGATATTGGGGTTTAGATTGTTATTTCCTTTTTATTTCCTTCTCTAGCTCATTTTAAAGATGAGGAAATTGAGACAGAGTGAAATGACTTACCCAGAGTTATGCGGCTAGTAGTGTCCTAGGCCACATTTGAACTCAGGAAGATGAGTCTGATTCCAGACCCAGCATTCTATGCACTATGACTCCACCTAGCTGCCCTAATTTCTTCATTAGGAATGTTTATAAATTTATCCTATTAAAGTCCATTTTCCCCTAGAATTTTATTCAATTTTTTAAAATAATTTTTTCCCATACAGTTTGCCTTCTGGAATAACAGATTCCAAGTTCTTTTCTTCTTAAAGTAGTATCTGCTAGGTCTTATGTGATTCTGACAATTGAACTCTTTCTTTCTGATTGCTAACAATATTTCTTTTCCCTGCTGTATGAAGTTTAGATTTTGATCATGATGTTTCAATTAGTTTACATTTGATGTTTGTTTCAAGGGGTGACCAATGCATTTCTACTACTTTAACTTTATCCTTTGATTCTAGTAGGTTGGGGTAGAGTTCATTCATGATTTCTTGAAATATGGTATCTAGGCTTTTTTGTTTGTTTTTGATCATGATTTTCATATACTCTAATGATTCTTAGTTTATCTCTATTTTTTTCATCATTTGTTTTTGATAGAACATATCTAATATTTTCTTTTTTTTTGTTTAACCTTTAGATGTTTTTCTCGTATTTCTTGTTATTTCATTGTTATTTTTGTTTGGTCTAATGTTATTTTTATAGTATCTGTTTTTAAGGTTTTTAATCTTTAGTACTAAGCTGTTTTTTCATCTTCCAATTCTTTTCTCTATAGTTATTGTATTTACAATATTTTTTTTAACTCTTGCTTTATTTCTTCTATGAATTCTATGGAACTAATATGTTTCTATTTGATAGTTCACTTGTAGATATTGTGGTAGTTAGTCTCTTTTGGTTTGTGTCTTGAGTGTCATTAGCTCCATGATATTACTTTACCATTGTTTTCTTTTTTTTGTTTATTTGTTTTTTTCAGCCTTATTTCCTGAAATGAGACTGTATAAGAGGCAAGCTATGTGAACTTCTAGGAGAAACAGAGGAGCTTTGTTTTGTTCTAAACTGTATTTTCTAAGTGCAATATTGGTGAATAGCTGGCTGTGTATTGATTTAGAAAACTACAAATTAACATTATCTATTTGTATTATTGCATTATTCTTTCACTTATTTTGTTAAATATTCTTCAATTATATTTTAAACTGGTTCAGGATACATTTGAGAGTTTTGTAGGCCTTCTGTGACCTATGGGCTATAATTTGATGCCTCTGTTTTAAAGTCCCATTATTGCTTTATCCAGATACTAAGTACTGTGTTCTTCAAGAACATAGGTAGGTGATTAGGAGGTGGGGGGTATGGAGAAACATGTCAAGCCAGTGACCTATGACAATAGTTCCCTGGCTTCATAGACTCTTTACCAGGAATTTGGAATCAGTAATATAACTACCAGTTTCATATATCACTTCCATACAGCTGTTCCCATGTACTTGCTATAGGATCCCATCTTCCCTAATTCAGCTCTTATGCATGGATTGGAAAGCTTTCATGAGCCATATTCTCAGCACAGACTACTTATTTGAGTCATTCCCTAGTGCCCAAAGGTTTCTCTATCTCTTTTTCTGTGTCTGAGCTGGAAAAATGTGTATACTCTTGTTTCTTGATGGATTTCTTTCTTTTTAAAAATTTTTGTTTTTAAATAACTTTTTATTGACACAACCCATGCCAGGGTAATTTTTTACAACATTATCCCTTGCACTTACTTATGTTCTGATTTTTCCTCTCCCTCCCTCCACCCTCTCCTCCAGATGGCAAGCAGTCCTATACATGTTAAATAGATACAATATATGTATGCAGAACCGAACAGTTCTCTTGTTGCACAGGGAGAATTGGATTCAGAAGGTATAAATAACCCAGGAAGAAAAACAAAAATGCAAGCACTTTATATTCATTTCCCAGTGTTCTTTCTTTGGGTGTAGCTGCTTCTGTCCATCCTTGATCAACTGAAACTGAATTAGATCTCTTTATCAAAGAGATCCATCTTGATGGATTTCTTGACCATTATGCAGTTCAATTCTTCTTTTTCATCTTTGATAGATTAGTTGTATGATTGAATTGGACTATCTGGTACCATTCACTCTGCCATCTTGAGAAGGTCTCTGTATTGTCTATTTCTCAAATAGAGACATTTGTTGGTCACTCTGTAGTTCAGAAGAGAACTTTATAAACAACGATGAGAGGAACCTCACATCTTCTTGACAGTATAAGTGGTGACTTGGATTTCATATACCCATTATGAAAGAGATCCCTTTATTTTAAACATGGAATACCAATCCTTCCAATGACCACAAGTACTCCTGCTCTGACCTCTGTATGCTTGTTTATATTTGCATGTGCCTTAGATATTAGATTAACCTGGCAAGCCTAGAGGCTACCAGGCAGCATAATGCATTTGTCACAGTCCCAAGAACAAATAACCCATGTCTACTCCCCAAGAATAATATATTAAGCCAGAAGAATTTTTAAAGAAAGAAACATCTGCCTGGGTTTCCGAAAGAGTTACAGTTTGCTCCTGAAGTCTGCAAGATTTTAATGGTGACTATTAAAATTCTTGTTTGAAACCTGATATGTCTTGACAAACGGTCCTGCTCCAGCTCTCTCCTGAGTTTCCATATGACTTCAGTTGCTTAAACAGCATTGACAATTTGGAGGTTTTTTTCCTTTCTCCAAACATATTATAAAAAGGGAAATTTTCTTTTCCTTGCTCTCACTGAATCTTTATTTTTCTAATTTAAATTGAACTCATTTAATTCCTGAATATAGTCACAGCTTAGAGAATGGTCCTACTAAAACAAAACTTCCTGCATTTTGTTTGTTTGTTGGAATCAGAAGAAGAGTTTCCAAGAATTAATATGGAGAAAATATGAATTTGTTTTCTCTTATACAGAAGCTTGTCTTACTTTTCTGCAAAGGCCTTTTTTCTGATTCTTGAATTTATATTTTGAAGGAAAGCTCAGGTCACAATAAGATTGAACATTATTTGGCTAGAAGACAAAATAAGAATCTTTGTGATGCCATCCTGGGAAATATTTTACAGTCTTCCACTGAAAAATACATTTACTGATATTTTATATGCTGATAAAGGTCTGACTCTGGTCTGTTTAGGAAAACAAGCAAGGAACTTGGAGAGATAGTGTAATGAAAGGGATAATGTATAGAAAATGGAATAAGGAAACTCTATATTCAGATCCCATCTCTGAAACACTTGAATCAGCATGGGGAAATTCATTTGGCCCTTACAAGATAGGGTTTCATTTGTAAAATGAGTGTAATAATATGTAGTGCACTTCTTTTACAGGATTAAGTAAGACTCAAATGAGAGAAAATATGTTAAGTAACTTAAAAGCTTTAATGTACTTTATAAATTTCAATTATTATTATTATTAGGAAACAATGTACACTGTCTATCAGGATTCACTCTCATTCATGGCCTAGAAGGCTTCCATAAGCCAAACTCCCAGAAAAGACTTCACTAATTAGGGTCCTTCAGGCTTTTTCCAAATGTTCTTATGAACTATTTGTGTCCAAACTGTGGCAGAGCATTCTGAGCTTTTGTTGGTCTGATCAGCCATAGTTGAATGCACTATAACTCAACTCTAACATAGTGATGTTCTTTTGGACCTCTTTGAGAATGAAAGACAACAACTAATCAACTCTTTATGTGTATTCTACTCTGAAACCGTAGGACCTCTGAGGTAGAAGAGAAAGGGGCCTTAGACAAAATCTCTTCTCAGAGATTTCCCCTAATTATTTTTTCCTAATTTATCCTCCACTTAACTGCCAAAATAATTTCTCTGAGAAACAGGTCTGATCATGTCACTCTCTTTTTTGAAAACCTTAAGTGGAACCTTATTACCTGTTGTGAAGATATTTAGTAACATATCAATAGATTGTTTATTTCTTCCCCATCCCCCCCATACCAAGTCAAACCTCATTTAGTAACCTCTCTTTACTCTTTTTATTGCTAAAGTTTTTTTTGGCTTTCCTTATATAGGTCTTACTCGGATGGGGTTCAGATCTTAGATCTCAATCAACTTGGCCAGTGCTTCCCCAAAGTCATAGGCCAGTGTCCATAGCTAACAAGGGTCTCTTCTAATGGGCACTGGCTATTTAGATGCTTATTCCTTATCCTAGCTATAACAAGCTTTGTATCATATCCATGGAGCTCAGGGATGTTACAGCAGATTGCATGATCTTTTTTCTAATGGAAGAGATCTGGACCTCTCGTCCACTGCTCTAAGGATACATTCTGAGGGCATATCAGTGGGATCCATCTAAACATCCCTAAAAGCATTAATAATCCCATCTAATAAGGAATAATTCTTTTTAATTCTTCTTGGGCCATATAATCACTATCATAAGACTGGGCATGTGGTGACATTCATATTTTCAGTCTTAGATCTAGATAACTTAATTCCATCTGCTCCACGGATATAGTCTTTTGTGCAGATGTTGATCAGCCCTCATAAGCTCCCTCTTGATTTGTCTTTCTAATACTGGTTTAATTTGGTATGACAGCAGAAAGTCTATGTCTTCTCTCTCAGCCACAAACTCTGACAATACTTCCCATTCTTCATCTAAATCCATTTTTTTTCCTGGAGTCTGTTGTGATCTTTTTCTTCTCAAAATACAGCCAGGTGATAAAAGTTCAGATCTTTTATTGTTTCCAATATAGCCCGGTTAGCTTAGAGGCCTATCTCTCTGCTTGGTTCCAAGAGCTCTCTTCGAATGTCACCAAATCCAAAGGTCTGGTCCTTCAGCCTCCACCTCTGCTGTCTTCAGCCTCCAGCCAGTTCCAGTCTTCATGTCATTCCGGTGAAATCTCGACTTGTAGCGTCTTCCTCTCTCCAGAACACTTCTGCCACCAGCCAGCCAAGTGGAAAATATTCTGCCTTGCCTCGGAGAGAGGGCTTCTGGCGTAACTCTACTGAAATCTCACCGAGAGCTTCTGTCTGTTTCTTTTATCCAAGAGGGAGGAATTGTGGGATATGAGAGAGAGGGATTATGGGTTTTCTCCCATAGTGCTCTCTGGCCCAACGAGCTTCAAGGGAGGTGTGAACTCATTGAACTTAGTTCTACTTAGTACCTTGTTTCAGGTTCTGCCCAAAACATCTTCTTGTAAGATTAGATCAACTCTAATTACTTAGCAGTTAGTAAGGATTCCAACATCTCCCCCTTTCTTTTGTTTTAAAACATAGGGGGTTTCTGAGGGGGTACACATAAATCCATCAATATGGGCCAGAACTTTGTAACAGATATACATGGTATACATAAATCCATCAATATGGGAGGCATTATACATAATTTACAAAAGCATACAGCAATATAACACAGGCTAGTGGTAATGTAACAAATAACATGAATCAACATGAAAATTTAACTACTGCAAAAAGTCTCATCAACAATCTTTCATCTCAAGAAATCCAATGATTCTTGCAATTGCTTAAAATACATAAGCACATAGTAATATAACACAGGCAAGTAGTAATGTAACAACATAAATCGACCTGAAAATTTACAAATGTCCATAAGTCCTAGAAATAGTCCATAAGGAATCCATTGTCCATTAGTTCATGCGCCAGGAATCTAATAATTCCTGTAAGCTCTGAAGTACTGCAAAAAGTCTCATCAACAATTTTTCATCTCAGGGAATCCAGTGATTCTTGCTGGTTTTTCAGGAACTGAAAGCTGAAGATTTTAAAGTTCTTTTGACAGTCTCATTGTTAGCCATCTGATTCCTTTTCCACCTGTGGAAATATAAGCAGATCCTCTTCCCCAAGCAGTTAACCTATCTAATTCTCTTCTATTTACCACTTTTGGGATTTCTCCTCATCATCTGGTAATTACATTGGAGCTGTTTGCATTGGATATTGTCTTGTTGTCTTAAAAGGCCTGTATTCTTCCCAACTGTAATCCTGATTGCTTTTCTGTTGGTTGATGACATCAGAGTTCTGAATTTCTAAAGTCTCTCTGGGTGTGACCTCAGCTGCTATCATGCCCCACCTGTCCTTTGATTGATACTTTAGAGCTGGGCCCTGCCTCTCATTCTTCTGGGTCAATATACATTTAGAGGCCCAATGAAAGCCTCAGTTACATTTTGGACATGGGGTTTTGGGTTTTCTCTCACCCTGTCTTCTCACTCTATCTCCATATCTACAATGAGCTCTCAAATGTCCAATTTTTCTGCACTGAAAACATCGACGAGTTTCTCTAGAATTCCTCTGCCAAGAAGGACCTTGTCTTTCCATGTTCATCATAGTCTGGGCATAATAAGCATTTGTGGCCACTGTGGCACAGCGTCTAATGATTTCTTCTAAAGGAGCATTTTTGTCTAGCCCCCATATAATTCTCTTGCAAATCTCATTGGCATTTTCCTTAGCCAAATGTCTAGTCATTATTTCTGTTGCTGCATTGTCTCCAATGGTTCTTATTACAGCTGTTTGTAAACGTCCCACAAAATCTGCAAAAGGTTCATTGGGACCTTGCTCTATTTTTGTGAAAACATTATTTCCATCTTTCTGTCCAGGGAGAGAATTCCAAGCTTTTATTGCAGCCTTAGAAATTTGCTCATACACTGTTATGGGATAATAAATCTGTTCTGAACTCTCTGCATACTGACCTTCACCAGCTAGTTGGTCAAAAGTGATTTGTACAACAGCTCCTGTTTGCCTATTGCGTTGGGCTTGAATCCTACATAATTCATGAAACTCTGAAAGCCACAATAAATTTTGTCCCGGTTCTAGACAAGTTTTCACTATGGATTTCCAGTCATTCGGGGTTAGGATTTCATAAGATAAATTATCCAGTAACATCTTCACATAAGATGATGTAGCCCCATAAAGAGTGCAACCCTTTTTCAAATCTTTAACTTTTTCCAAATTAAAAGGAGTGTATTTTCTCTCTTTTTGACCTGAAGAGTCAATCTTTTCAATCACAGGATATGCATTTATAAAATCAGATATATCTTCTCCTTCATTTTTTGCTTTAATTAATGCTTTTTCTAATCTTGTCAAATTCTGCTTTATAGGAGAAGCTGACTGTGTTTCTGCCTCTCTCCCTCCCCCTTGTTCCACCCATGAAGGGTTAATTGCGGGAGGAGGGTCATGAGATGTGGAATCGCCTAATTCCTCCTGCTGTGAAGTATCATACTCAGAATTGTAATTAACTCCATTCTCATCTGATTCGTCCTCCTTTTCACCTAGTAAAGTTGGCATTTCTTCCTCCTGTACTTTCCTTTTCATCATTCTATCACTTAAATAACTTCTTATAGCCAATTGTATTACATTATATGTATTAATTATTGAGTTAGGCCCATTTTTATCATAGAATTGACAAAGATCCTCTCCAACCAATTTCCATTCACTTAGATCTAATTCCTTATCAAGAGAGAAACAAGGACATATGTCCTTTACAGTTTGTAAAAGTTCAGTGATTTGCTGTAAACTTATAATTAAACCTTGGCTTTCCATAATTTTGACAATGCTCTCTAAACATTTTCCTTGAACAGAAACAGAAGGCTGTTTTCTAAATATCTGTCCCATCTTAGATGAAATTCTACTTTAACTCTTTTAGCAAAATTTCTTTATTGCACTCACCCTAATTTCTGGGTTGAAGAGTCTTTTCCACTGGATCAGGATCAGAGGCTTTTCCACTTGAATCAGGATCGGAGCTTTTCCACTGAAATCCACTGAGGGGTCTGTTTGTCGCACGTTCAGGGCGCCAAAATGTGGTGATCTTTTTCTTCTCAAAATACAGCCAGGTGATAAAAGTTCAGATCTTTTATTGTTTCCAATATAGCCCGGTTAGCTTAGAGGCCTATCTCTCTGCTTGGTTCCAAGAGCTCTCTTCGAATGTCACCAAATCCAAAGGTCTGGTCCTTCAGCCTCCACCTCTGCTGTCTTCAGCCTCCAGCCAGTTCCAGTCTTCATGTCATTCCGGTGAAATCTCGACTTGTAGCGTCTTCCTCTCTCCAGAACACTTCTGCCACCAGCCAGCCAAGTGGAAAATATTCTGCCTTGCCTCGGAGAGAGGGCTTCTGGCGTAACTCTACTGAAATCTCACCGAGAGCTTCTGTCTGTTTCTTTTATCCAAGAGGGAGGAATTGTGGGATATGAGAGAGAGGGATTATGGGTTTTCTCCCATAGTGCTCTCTGGCCCAACGAGCTTCAAGGGAGGTGTGAACTCATTGAACTTAGTTCTACTTAGTACCTTGTTTCAGGTTCTGCCCAAAACATCTTCTTGTAAGATTAGATCAACTCTAATTACTTAGCAGTTAGTAAGGATTCCAACAGGAGTCCATATCCTCAGGTTCCAAAGTAACTTTGATCTGAATTCTTGTAGTTGATGTCCTTTAGCCTTTGCAAAACATCATGCTAAGGTGAAGACTTTTCCCCCTCTTTTCAGAAATCTCTTTCGTTATGGAAGACAGTAGTCCATATATCTAGCATTATACAGCAGCTTACTGTTATTCAGTGACATAGTATAAGGCAGTTAACAATGCGCAAGCAACAGTAATAAAAAAGAGGCTGCCCTAGCCTCTTTGACAAAGCTGGAAATTTAATTTCAGGTATTAAGTCATAGGGACAATCTCATTCCCTGGGTGGTCCACACAAATCTATTACTCAAGCCACTGGCACTCACATTCCTATAAATGACCATCTGGGGATCTCCCTGGTACTTTCCTCTCTTCACGTTTCCTTTTTCTGGGAATCTTGCTCACTATACCAGTTATTGTAGACAAGGGCACTGAAGCATCCTATTGTATCTGCTTGTGATTCAGGAATTCCAAAGAAAGAAGCATACACAAAACCAGTATGATTAGTCCAATCTTTACCAGGGGATTTACTTACAGGAGACCCCTTCAGTGACACATTGCAAGAGACAGCAAGCAACAGGGCATGTCATAGCACAAGTCTGTTCATGAGCTTTATTCTTAAGCTATTTATATTTTTTACTGAAGCTGCTTAAGGAATGAGTGAGTTGAAACATGTAAGATATGCTGGGGTATGTAGTCTAGATAAGCAGGATGTATAAATGCAAAACCAAGACAAAACTATCTGATAGAAACACATCATTCTTGATTTAGTGAAACTATTTATGATTTTCTTGCTCTTAAATGCAATCATGCTCCATTTAACCCACAATGCTCCTAACTTCAACAATGGTCTATTTAATCCCCAACATCCCCAACATTTAGCACAGTGTCTAGACCACAGTAGATACTTACTAGATGCTTGTTTATTTGACTTAGAGGTGGATGGTCTATTCTCCCTGTCTCTCCATCCACTTTTGGTGTTTGGTTATCTCATGTGACTAAGCCTAAGTTTGACAAGTTAGACTCTCCATCCAATGCATCTAGGGAAGGGAAAACCATAATGTGCAAAGTCATGTGAGAGGGCAGAGTAGGAAATGGGCAATGGTCACAAGAAGCAGGAATTTCAGCCATTGGAAATTCTAATTTGTAAATCTCTAATTCTGCTTTTTTATTTGACATCAGTTCGTTTAAATATTCTTTTCATTCTAGATATTAATTAGAACCTCAGATTAATTATGGAAGGCCTAGAATATAATTGCCATACATCCCCACCAGATAAATGATATCATCAGAGCTATGAACCAAGGGGAAGGGAACCAAGGCCTTGGACCAAAGACATACCTGAAGACAAATACTGATACTAAATGGTAAATCAAGGAAGGAAGAAACAGTTTTAAAGAGATTTGACTCTGCTCTACATTTTTTTTTTTTTGCATCATAGAAGAGAGCTACCTACAGCTCTAAGAAAGGAATGGATCTTGAAAGCCATGCTAAGAAAGCTATATGAAAATGTTACCAAGAGAAAACATTTCTCCCATATTAGTTTTCTCAGAATTTGTTGTAAAATAAAAACTTTTTCAATGGTGTTGTCAAAAGTTGAGTTATTGAATCAAATTATTTCTAAATATATCTTGTCTATTCCACTCGTCTACTTTCCTATTTTTTAATCAGAATCAAATAATTTTGATGATTACTGCTTTATAGTATAACTTGAAGTCTGGTAATTCTACTTCCAATTTATTCTAGCCTTTCCCCCTTTATTTCTCTTAATATTCTTAAACAAATATTATTAACTTTTTTTTTGATGTTATGGACTCCTTTATAAGACTGATGAAACCTATGGACCTCTCCCCTGAATAATGCTTTTAAATGCATAAAATAAAAACATACATATATATAGAGAGAGAATTACAGAGGAAGCCACTCATATCGAAAGTAAAGATCATATCTTTTCATTTAATATGAATTCCCTGAAGCCTATCCAAGGCCTGTAGGCTAAGAACCCCTTTTCTAGAACATTATTTTTTTCCAATTGGATTCTGTTGTTATTTTGCCAGCATTGTCCTTTAATCTGGAAGCAATGTGAAGTATGGATTGCATAGGAAAGAGACTGGAGGCGGAAAGATTAATTTTCAGGCTATTGCGATAATCCTAGCATTCTTTCTTAGTAATGGGACCCTAAAAGAGGTAGTAGTGCCTACAGTACAAGATTGAAGGGATTGTAGCAGGCAAGAACAGATTTTTTTGGAATGAAAACAGGAAAGAATATATCATTTTTCAAGTATTGAACCACTGATTTGAGGGTTACTTTTTCTAAATTGCCTTTTTTTAAAAGTAGCAGACATTTACCTTCAATCCTCCCAATCTTAAATCTTTCTTTGTAGGACAGAAAAAAATACGGACAATCAGCTAACATAACAGAATAAAACACATCCCTTATCCAAAGTCTTCATTTCTCCACCAAAACGAAAAAAGTATATTTCCTTATGAGTTCTCTAGGACTTAGGGATTTCATTAGAATGTGCCAGTTTAAGTGATTTTTAGTATTACTGTTTACATTATAAAAACTTTTGAAAATATATATTATTCAGGTGAATAATGGCAAACTGATGGTACAGAAATGCAATAAAATATGTGTAAGAAGTAACAAATATGGCAAACTCAGAGAAATTCAGAGAAATTTATATGAATTGGTACAGTGAAGAAAACAGAAAAAAGAAGGAAATATATCCAAATGATTACAATAACAGAAAGGATATTATGCTAAGAAAAAAAAAATAACAGAAAGGAAAACAGTACCTAAAATAGTAGAACTCACAGCAATAAAATGAACAATAACTACTTTAGGATAGATATTGATGATTAATTCAATATATCTCATCTTATTAGAAAATTGGTAGACTATAGCTGCAAAATGAGTCACATTCTGTCACTTGTGGTGGATATGTTAGTTTATTTTACTTGAGTAAATTCCTTTTTTTAAAAAAAAAGAGGATTCTTTGGAGGATAGTAGTATTTAGAAATAATAGCAATTAAAAAAAAACACAAGCACACACACATATGTATATATAAAATAAACTCACTTGTTGACTCGTTGTTTTAACTTATTATGTTTCAAAAATGTATCCCCTTGATCCTTTAATACTTACTGCATAATCATCGCCTATTCTGGGCTTTTCTATTCTCTGCCCTTTGTTCCAAATCAACTTATTTGTTTCTTTTTTTTTTTTTTAAATTCTCTACCCAATAAACCATTCCTTGTAACAAGTAATTAAAAAGGAAAAGGGAAAAATCAATAAAACTAACCCACTTGTCCACCAAATCTGACTGTGTGTGCATTGTTCCATGCCTGTATGTTGTAAACAATAAGCTTTTTTTTTCCTGGTTCTGCTGTCTTCTCATTCTTCTCTAATTTCTTCATACCAACATTTGTAATTTTATAGAATAGTAATAGTCCATTATATTCACATATAAGTGACATAATTATAGATCAGAATCATATTATACACGGGCCACTCTTTAGCCATTTTCTAGTTGATGGACACCTACTTTATTTCTAATTCTTTGTTACTACAAAAAGTGTTGCTGTGAGGTTTTATGGGTTTTTTTTTTAAAAAATCCTATTTATATCTAAAAGTCAGCAGCATCTAGAAAACCATGAACAATTGCATGGGATCTTCTTGTACAATAACTAGAGATAGGAGAGAACTCTCCAGTTCTTCCAATAAAGCCATTATTGTTTTTCCTAAATACTGTTGAGTTTTTATACCAAACATAAAAAATCCCAAGGACTTTGGCTACCTTTCATTCCTATTATTTGACTTTTCTACTTATCATTATCATTATTTAGATCAGGAAGTTATTGTTTTCCATTTGAAAAAGATTTTCAAAGAAGTGTAACATTCTTGTGCCTCAGGGTAAAAAAAAAATGACAGCATGGCCAAAATTATAATGAAGTCAATGGGAAGTTGTTCTGTTTCCAAGAGTCTTTCTGATAGCCCATGTTCACCTAATTCTATGGAAAACATAGTACTACTAACCATTGAACAATCCAGCCTCAGGATTTTGCTTTATCCATTGTATTAACTTTCTGGGAAAGAATCCTTCCAAAAGTCCTCTCTTTAATTAAAACATTAGGATAAATGATCGGGCATTATACTTCAATAATTTAAATCTCTGTGAATTCATCCACATGACCTCCTATTGATACAGATCATAACTCCTCTATGCCAGAGCTATAGCTAACAATTTTGGAGCAAGAGACAGGATATGCTGTCCTGAGCTAAACATGCCTGTGAATCAATACCTGACTCTCACAGGAAAGATGGCTGCACGGGCCACATAAAGAGAGATGCTAAGGCAACCTAAGGATATGTTGGGGATGCTGTTAACTGCTTTGTGTCCTTATGGCCTGGAGTGGGGGGAATATGTGGCCTAATATCTTTTCTAGGCTAACTAATTATTCCTGCTTACTAGTTTCTATGCTGTTGAAAGATAAGGGGAAATGTTGTCAAAATATATGTATAGCAAATTTTAAAATTGAATAGTTTTTTAAAACTATTATTTTTATTTTTGTCATAAAATTTCTGTATGTTAAGGAAAAGCTCCCATCCTAGTTACAATGATACTCTATGTATTAGTAGAATGATTTTTTAAGTTGCTATGATAAAAATCAATTCCATTTAATTGTATTATTGGTTAGGTTAGTAGTTCTCAAATTGTGGTATGGGGACTCTTTTAGGAAGACTTCAAGGTCAAAACCATTCTCACACTAATAGTAAAACATTTTAATTTCTAATATAATAAATATCAATAGATATAGCCAATATTTTTTAAAAAGCTTTGTGCTTCTCATTTTAAAATCTCTATCCAGATAGCACCTCTGTCCTAAATGAAAAAAAATTTAATCTTCAGTTCCATTCCATCCAATAAGTATAAAGAACTTATTATGTGCCAGTCACTGTGCTGTGTGCCTTAGGATTCAAAGACAAAAAGGAAAACAATCTCTCCTCTTAAGAAACTCATATTCTACCAGAGAGAATAATACCCACACAGATAAGTAAATACAAACTTATTCTATTTTATAGTAGTGCTAGTCATTATGATGGACCTTCCTTGATACTTTCTAGCTGTGTAATGTTGGGCAGGTCACTTAACTTCTGTCTACTTCAGTTTCCTTATCTGTAAAATGGGAATAGTAATAGCCCCCATACGTCAAAGTTGTTGTGAGGATAAAATGGGATAAAATCGATAAAGTTCTTTTTAAACCTTAAAACACTATATATATATATATATATATATGTTGGTGGTGGTTATTATTATTCCAAAGTGATCACAAAGGGTATCACTGTGTGACTCTGGGAGAAATCACTTAATCCTGTTTGCCTCAGTTTCCTTATCTATCCAATGACCTAAAAAAGGAAATGGCAAAACCACTCCAGTATCTTTGCCAAAAAAATCCCAAAATGGAGTCACGAAAAAATTAGACATGACTCAAATGGTAGAAGAACAACCATCTATCTTTCAGCCCTACTCACAGGAGTTAAAATTTGAAGGAATGAACTGCAATGGGCCAGAATTCTGGAGAAATCATCTTGAAACAAGGATTCTTACAAGGTGTTAACTCAGTGGAATTCATAAGACAATGGTTATCTAGTTTAGTGTATGAGTTCTCTAGTTCAGTATGATTGATTTAATCTTACAACAAATAATGGTTCCCTAGTGATATAATGATTGATTTATACTCAGTAATTGTAAATGATATAATTGTAATAGAGCATATAAACTGGGGACAAACTCAGCCAGAGACAGACAAGGAGAAGATGAGGACTGGAGGCTGGAGCTCAAGCTATTGGATTGAGACAGACTTCAAGACAGAGACCATTGTGGTGGCTCTCCTGCTTCCTCCATAGAAACCAAAACACTTTCCAGAGGACCTCCAGAAAGCTAGCTGAGTCCCAGGTGAAGGAAACAGACTGTGAAAGAGATAAGAATTTGGACTTTATCCCTGGCTATTCTCAGGGTGATCACTCAGCAGAAATGAAAGTCGGTCCAAAGACCTCCAGAAAGCTAACCAGAACACTATAATGAACCTCCCTGGTTGTGGAAGAGCTTTCCTACTATTCTCTAAGTACCTGGAATCTGGAGGCTGCCTTTGACCTTGAATTGTAACAGGTTGTAGAAAAAAAAAAAGGGGGAAGAGTCACATTGGATGAACCCATCCAATAAGGACTGAGATCAGAGGACAACAGAACTTTCCAAGCATAAAGAGTGGTCTGAACTGAATCTTCATTGCTTTCCAAGAATAATGAAAAAAGATGAAATGATGACTGACCTTTTCCCCTTTGCTTTCTTTCTCTAGGGCGAAGCCAATTTCTTAGTCTCTGAGTAATTCATGCTTTTATTCTTTAGTTTCTTTGAGAAGTACGTAGGTTTAAAAAGTTATTTTTCTATATGTTTGTTTACATTTTGTCTTAAATTGCTAACCTATGGTAAAATTTGTTAGCCAACTAAATTGTGTTTGTTTAATGTATATATAAGAACAAAGAGGCATTTTTTCCAACAAAACTGAACCAAAATGAACTGGGAGTTAAAGTCATAAGGACTAAGGAAGAGATTCATAACCTTTTCCAGGAAGTATCTGAAAATATGTATAGAAAATTTCTTTTAGAACCCAAGGAGCTTTTGTTTATATGGATTATATTTATTGATATTTACTATGTTGGAAAATAAAACTAATACATTAAGAGACACTTGGCCTGTTTTCTTTCATTTTCGAAAATTTTAAATCACTAGAAGAATATTAATTATTATTATCTGAGCCAACCAGAGAATTAAACTTTCATGTAGAAAATGTAAACTAACCCTACTCTCCAAAAGACTCTTCTGAGAAAGGAGAAGGGCTAAAATACTGTGAGGTCTGAAGTAGCTGAGTTTGAAAATGTATAGTGAGACATTAGGAAGGGCTCTGAGAATTTGTGTTCAGACCTAGAATTAAGACTAGTGTAATTTGGTTTGAATTAACTCTGACAAGAGTGTTATTACATGGAGAAAGTGCTCTGATAAAGTTGGTGGGGATTTGGAATAGAATCAATTGCAATGAAGTTACTTCTCTTACAAACAATTTTTCCATCATTACACTGAATAAAGTGATTTCATATGTCACTAATGATGAAAGAAAAATCTTGATCATCTTCAAATAAGACTGGTTTACAAAATTGGTGACAGGTGGGATAAATGCCCAGTACTGACATTCTCCCCATAACTAATCAACATGATAGGTCTCAGAGGAAATTTGAGGTGGGGAATGGGATCACTCTAGCAGTAACTGCACAGCCATATTGTTGTCCTTAATTTGAAAAGCAACAAGGGATGTCTAAGCATTTACTGTTTTCCCAGCATGATGTTTACTGTAGGCAGTAGTGAAGTTCATTCACATTTTAGTCAAAATGATCAGGAACATTATATAATTTTTTGTCTTTGTATTTCTGCAAAAAACCTTTTCTCTTTCCATCCTATAGCATGAAATATATGTGCATACAAACATCTATGTCATTTAAAACAGAAATTCTTAACCTAAGGTCAATTAAATTGTTTAAAAAAAATTTGGTAACTACATATCAACATTGTTATTTTTTTGCAATTTTATAATTATGAATAATAATTCTAAGAAGGGACCATTGGTTTCACTAGAATGCCAAAGGTACCCAGGACTCCCAAAATATTAAGGACTATTGTTTTAAAAGATCTCCAAATGCAAAGAACTTGGAATATCATATTCCTTGTTGCATTACCTCTGTACTTTTGCGTAATATCTCTGCACCACACACACACCCTTTTGTGTCTGGAATGCATTTATTCCTGGAATCCTTAATTCCCTTCAAAGTTCACTTATGGGTTACCACCCTGTATGAAACGTCTTCTTGGTCCCTTTCAGCAGCTAGTGCCTCTCCCAAAAACTGCTTTATATTTGCTTTGTATATAGATTATATATGCTAATGTGTACGTGCTGTTTTCCTGATTACAGTATAAGCTCATTGAAAGTAGAAACTATTTTATCTTTGACTTTGTATTAACAGGATGAACAATCACTTATTAATCAATTGATTGCTAGCTACTTTTACTTCATGGAACTTATAGGGAATTGGGTGCAAGGGGAAAATGCCCAGAGGAATGAAAAATCAGATTGTGTTACCACAGAATAACTGAACAAAATGGGTGAAAATTCCCTCAGCCACTTCATTCCAACATTTTTAAAGTTTGAAGACTAAAGCCTCTTGTCACAACATTTTGCTGCTGTTCAACTGGGGCCGAGATTCTAAGCTCTTGTCTCCTTGCATGATATAATACCCTTCATTAAAATCTTTAAAGTTGATAGGAAGGTTAACTGTTGATTAGTTCTTCTCCATAAAAAGAAACACATGCAATTAACAGAGCAGGAATATGGTTGGCAGCCACTTCCTTTTGTTGTCATGAGGCCAGTTTCCATCAGATGCAAACATATCATCTTGTACATTTTTTAAAAGAACAAATGGCTGAAAGGAATCAGGGCAGTGATGATGATTGTGGCTTTTGCTCCTGTCACATAGGAACTGACAGTGTCTTTCATTATTTAATAAGACCTGAAATAGAAACAAGGATTTTTTTCTCCCAAACTTTAAAGATTGTCAGGATAGTGTGAGAAGAATAATTGGCAAAATCCAGGCAATTCAAACCATTTCTGTTGGTAAACTCCTTGAGAGTAGGAACTATCCCTTATTACAGTGTTATAATGGAAGGAATTCTAAAGCTTCAATACCTGGGCTTGAATTCTGAGTCTGACATCTCTTAGATTGTGAAACGATATAATTATTTTAAAAAATTACAGATCTTTTTCACTTTTTTGTTGTTATCCTTGCATTTTTATTCTTGAGTCCTTTTGAGTTGACTTTATTTAGTTGGGCCCCTTACCAAAACTTCTTCAACTGCTTTTTCTTTACTGCTTATAATCTTCATTTTCTATTAGACCTTACAAACAAAATGTCTATTCTCTAGCATTGTCCTTAGTTGTTATGTCTTTCTAACTGTCAAAGACATCAAATATTTGCTAATGGAAGTGGTTTTTAAATTCCTTTGGTCTCCTCATTATGAAAATCGATGGTCCTAGCAACATTATTTGTTTGTTTTTTTTAAAGATTAACTAACTAACAAACTAACTAATTAAGTCTAAGTATGTAAAGTATCTTGACACCAGTAGGGTGGATCATTTGAAGGTGGATTATTTGAAATTATATGAAAGAAAAATACAAAATGACTCTAGGTTCATTTCTGTAGTGATGAAACACTGAAGAACAGAAAAAGAGTAACATTGAGAGTGATTTTTTAGACCACTAATAAACATTAATGAAACTGTTGATACTCTAAATATGAAATAATTTCCCAATGACCAATCAGTGGACATATTACTGGAGGAATTGAATTTCATCAATTTTGATATTTTTTTTACTGAAAACAAAATCTAGTAATGGAAGAAAGTTGTCACTAAATGAAAAGATGGGTCTTTGTATTGCCTATTTTACTACCCAGGTAAAAATTCCAGAGTAATCTGGAAAAGGAATTGATACTTTTATTAGTATGGACTTTTGGTTTTATGTGCAAAGATTATCATCTTTATATTATCTACTGGTTAATTATTATAATAGGCATATAGGTGTTTTTATATGTAGTGATGGGTTTGTATTGTTTAATTTCTACTTTAAATTGCTCCTCTCCACCTCGCTCAATAGCATACATTTATATAATGCCTAACTGGGAATAAGTCTGTGGTCATGGAAGAAAATAAATTTAATTGCTATATGCAGACACTGAATCCAAATTATCTTCGGCTCATTATCAACAAGCTTTAACAGTTATCTAACTATCCACAAAACTATGTGATGATAAGTTAAATGGGAATCTATATCTGACAGCATTCTGCAATGCATAATTACAGATGACTTCTGAATATTTAAAAAAGAAAGCAATAATCACTAAGAACCATCATGGATTATCTGAGATAATAAGATCCAGAACAATCTTGGTTTCAAAGAAGAAATATGAGGAAACATCTCCCCAATACAGAACATCTCCAGCTAAACTAGAACTAAGAATCTCCAGTTTAAGAATTCATGACTCATTATAGGAAGTGACTTTCTTAGAAAAGGCCAATAGAAGGATAAAAGAAGAAATTTGATGACATAAACCCAAAAGATATTAATAAAAATATTTTTAAAGAATAATTAATTATTCAACTGGAAAATGGAAATTGAAGCAGAGAATCTAGGAACATGTGCACAGCCTTGGAATCAGTTACATGGTACGTAACTATGCTATGGTATAGCTAGCACTGTTCATTTATTGACTATTTGCCATTTGCCTTGACCTTCATTACAACCCATCTCTTAAATTCAGTCATTTTCCTTCTCATTTTCCAGAGTCTTGTGGAACCTATATGTTTATTAACTCCACCCATGACTCTACCCAATATTCTTGGTTTTTTTTTGTTGTTTTTTTTTTTTGAGGAGGGAGTCTAGATCCATAATTTCTCTGGTGGAGAGAAACACAATGTTCCAATTATTCCCATGGGAAAATAAAATTATCTAGTCTATGAAGGAATATTTTAAAATTCACAAATTCTGGCTGACTTTGGTTCCCATGTTCCTTATTACTGGAGTAATTTTGTTTTCCAGTTGATTATAAAGAGTCAGTAGAAAGGGAGAATTAATTTAAAAGAAGCCTATAAGGGATTAACACAGTGTCCAAAACAGGGAACTTTAGAATCCCACTGTGGTCAACTTCAGATGGACCACAGTTGGAGTACCATGTTCCATGCTGGGTATCACATTTTAAGAAGGGCATTGACAAATTAAGATACATTTGGAGATGACTGACAAAGATACTGTTAGGACTTGAGATTATAGCATAAGAAAGATTAGCCAAAGGAGCTAATTAGCTAACATTGGGCTGTTTAATCCAGAAGAGAGAAGACATGGTTAGGGAGAGGAAGAGATGGAATCTGACACTGTTGTTTTCAAGCATTTGAATGATTGCCATGTGGAAAGGGAATAGACTTGTGCTTGGCCCAGGATCACAGAACTAGAAGGAGTGTGTGGAAGTTTCAGAAAGGCACATTTTGGCTTGATTTAAGGAAAAAATAATTCCTAACAGTTAGAGCAATTCCCAATTAACTAGGCTGCTTCAGGAGATAGTGAATTCAGTGTAAATGTTCAAGAGAGACTGTGGTCACCATTTCTTGGGTTTGCTGAAAAGTAAATTTGAGTTCAGATAGAAGTAGGAATAGATGACCTCTTGTTCTTTCCAACTCTGTCATTTGGTAGTTCAGTGTATCATTAATCTGGTTAAGCATAGTATTCTACTATGGAAGAATAGTATGTTATGTTTCCAAATTGTCATGACGCTTAACATGGTGGATAAAGTAAGTACTTAATAGATGTTTATTGATTGATTTATTGACATTGGATAGAACACTGATCCTGGAATCAGGAAAATTTAGCTCAAATCCAACCTCAGATACTCACTGGCTTTGTGACCCCAGACAAATTATTTACCTTCCATTTGCCTCAATTTTTTCAACTATAAAATAGGGATAATAATAGTACCTACCTCCCAAGGTTGTTGTGAAAACCAAGTAGGTCCCTAGCACATAGTAGTAACACATTTACATACATGTAAATGTAAGCTATGATGATGATGATGATGCTTAGAACCAAGAACTTCCCTCTCTGGAAATACCCTGGCCACACACAATTAAACAATGTGTACTATTTTTTCCTAGACTATTAGCAATGTCCTTGATATGTAAGGTATATCTCCTAGCAGGTTTTTTTAAAAGGCCAGAATCATCCCAGAAATATAGTAGCAAATTTTGCAATATTATGTTACTGTTGCAAAGAGAGGGAAATGTTTCTTGATTTTGCAAATTTTGTTTCAGCCACTGAAATTTAGTTTCCTTCCTTGTAAAAAAGATTGGAGCTCAGGTAGCCTTCAGGTAGCAGATGTTTACCCAAACTTTACAGGGTTGCACTTCTTCCAAATGCAACAAGAGACCAGAAGAATGGTTTCCAAGAGGACAGCATTCCATTGCTGGTGGAATTAAATATTTAAATAAAGGGGACTCTACACAAGGAAGATCTGTGCTATGAGCAGTGCAGAGAAAGCTAGGAGTCAACTGACCCTGGATTGCCAAAGAACTCTGTCATGTCAGCCTTCTTCTTGGCTCCCTGTAATGGTGTCCAGATCATTGTTTTAACTCACTTCCTTTTCCTTTGTTGTTAGGAGTCAGCCGTGTAAACACTGGGTCTCTAAGGGTGACTGAACTGCCCAGTAAATTTATTTCATTTAACATGGCATGGGATGATTTCCATTTCTTGGATTTGAAGCATTGGTTTCCAGTCTCAACTGAGCAGGGAAAGATCAGACCCCGGGAGGGATTTCAGGGAGGTGTTTGTGTAAGAGAGTGAGAACAGTGGGGAGAGGATTGCTTGCTAATTTGTTATTCAACTGCATCCAAGATTTTGTCTTTCTCCCTTACAGGTCCAACACTGAAGGACCAGTCTTTTTCTAGACTTAGGTATCTTGATAAAATTACATGGTCTTTTGAACTTGAGGGAGAGGTCGAGGGGGAAAGTGACATAGTAGGGGCTTATATTCCCTGGATAAACAAATATGTTTGAAATTCTGGCTGCACTAATTTTCTTCATGAAAAAGACTTTTAAATTGCTAAATAAGAATTATCTTCATAATTTATTTTAAAAAATAATCTCCTTGATCCATTGTCTGTTGTTCAATTCTATCCATGTTTTACAGTCTGAAATATATCCCCCTTTTCAGTGAAGTTTGTTTGCTGTTTGGCCATTTGGAAACAATCAATAGGAAACTTGGGAATGAGGTATTGCTAAATGTCAGTGATACCAGGTGTGTGGATGGCATGACAAGGTCACCAAGGCATACAATGGAAGGAGGTGTGGGTGTGGATGTTGCTTTTATTGTAATGCTTCTGATTGGCTAAACTCTGAAACCAGAAAGATGGGTGGAACCAAGAACAAAGACATTGTTTTGGCTGGAGAACAATAGAGGGCAGAGGAAGGGAGAAGGAATGGACTAGGGAACTCCTGGAATTTGGGGATTCTGGTCTGAAATAACATCTATATCATAGTAGCCCTGGAAAGAGCACTTTCAGGAATTTGAGAACTATGTAGTTAATGCAAAGATCTTATGATTTGGGGCTCTCAAGATCTCATGATCTCTGACATAAGCCCACTTAACATAAAAAGGAAAGGGGTTGTTGAAAGAAGACTTACCTTATTCTAAATTCCATCTGTAAAATATTGATATAGCAAAAGCCTAGTGTTCCGAAAATACAGTTATTTCTTCTACATTGTGACTTTCTCCAACATGGTTTCAATATATGGCAGATAGACTTAAGAAATTGAATAGGAATTTGGGGGGGAGTTTTACAAAAGTTGCAGACAACACCAAAAAAGTTTAGAATTTCAGAAATGCATAAAATATATGTGTAGTTTTATATACTATCAACAAGTTTTATCTTTTAATATCATAATAATTCAAACTTATTCTCTGGTATGAAAGGAGAACCAAAAATTTTATGCAAGTCTTCCAGAGCATGGGTTATCAATTCCTTAACTCTGTGATGAGGAAGGGAAAGTTATAGTAATGGTGATCAGCAGAAAATAAATGAATCAATTAATTATTTATTAAGCATCTACTATATGCCAGGCAATATACTAGATGATGGGGATAAAAGCACCAAGAATGATACAATCTTTATTCACAATGAGTTTAGCACTCAGGTTTACAGACCCAAAACAAATGCTTGAATGATACATCAGTGGTACCAATGTGTTTTGTTTGTGTAATCCTTGGTTGGTAGAAGAGCCAGATTTTACAATATATGAACTGATCTTCATAAACCACCTTTTCATGCCAAGGACGCCAAGGAAATCATACTTTCTATAAGCTGTTATTAATTATTAGCCTCACTACCAACCGAATCTGAATTGAAATTAAATGGCTTAAGGAGAAATAAATTGTTCCCAATTTGTAGTTATTTTGCCACAAATTGTTGTTATTCTAGAAAATACCCCTTTAGGTATTGAGAAAACACTTAATTTTCCACCCTATCTTTTATTATTAAACAATTTCTTTGAATACAAATGACTATAAAACAGCATAATTTATCAGCATTATAATATAGTGGGAAAAAGTATTAAATGGACTCTAGGAAGCAGAGACTTTATTCTCTGCTCTGTCAATAGCTATGTAAGTTTTTTAAACTTTGCTTACATCAAGGAACAGAGAACATTGAAGAGCTTCTCAACTCTAATATTTTATAGTTCTAGCATGTGACCTCTGAATGGGATTATTTGAATCCTGATGAGTAAAAGGTACCTGCATGGAAAATGTTTACTGATAAGATATTGCTCTAATTTTCAGTAATAACCCGTTACTGAGCCTAGTAGAGTAACAAAATATTCATTTGCATTTGCTGTGGAATGGCATTTGTCCCCAGACTACTTGAGAGTTGCTATTAAATTATTATCCTGCCACTTCTACCTCCTGTCTTCTTGCTTCTATGAGTGGAATAAGTGAGTGATCTAGTGTTTATATGAAAAAGAGAAACTTATTTTTCTTCAACCCTATCTAGACCCTTTCTGATTCATATTCTTCCCAGAATAAAGCTTCTCTCCAAAAAGAGATTCATTATTTTCAGAGTCACTAAGGTATCATTCTGAATTTCCATCTGAACATCAAATAAATGTGAGTAAACAAGATTAGGAAATTCTTCAGAATGAAAGTATATTAATTCAGCAGTGCCCCAAAGATATGTGTCTTTATCTCATATTTGGAATGCCTTCCCTCCACTCCTTTGTCTTGTAGAATACCAAGCTTCCTTTAGTCACTTCCCCCAATAATCCCTGTTACTGCTATTGTCCTTATGAAATTACTTGGTATCTTCTCCCTATGTTTTGTATTTGCTGACCTGTGCATGTGTCACATCACTCCAGTAGCACTTTAGCTGCCTGAGAAAAGGATAATTTCATCTTTGTCTTTAATCCTCAGTATCTAGAATGGTATCTGGCACATGGTAGACATTTAAGAAAAGCCTTTTGAAATGTTTTTTAAATGCTGTGTGGTTTAAGCGCTCAGTTTAAAATGCTGTATTTTGAGGGGGTCTGGGATTTCTAAAATGTTTTATATTTTAAACTTGCAAAAATATGTACATGATTAACATGAGTACTTCCTTCATGCTTTAGTAGTCAGCTTTCATGACTTGCTCTGGAAAAAAATAATCATTTAGCAGTGAGTTTTCTAGTGCCAGATCTTTTCCAACCCAGGATGGTCCTTGGACAATAGCAAAAGAAGCAGCACACACAGTCATAGTCGGTTTCCAGATCTCTTTCTAGTTTCCTTGATTCAGTGCTGGTGTTCCATCGGTACAATCTGAGAAAGCCAAAGGTCACTGCCAGGCTACAGTGAAGCACTGGGATAGCACTTTGGTGGAGGGTTAATTTATAACCACACAGTTATTATTTACATTCCTTAATCCCACTTTACTTCTGGGACTCGACCAAAGTCACAGCATTAAGGAGCTTGCCAATACTAACAAACAGGTCTCTAGATGCTACTAAATTCCCAAAGAACTCACCAGTACTAGAATTATAGAGTTTAGCTGGTCTTTATTAACATTTACAGGCTTCAGGATCTATGACCCACTTTTGTTTAGATGTCTTTAATGGCTGTCTGGTCATTTCTGCAAACTTTCCCTATAGTTCTTTGAAAGTGTATCTGTAATGGATTTCTTTAACTTCAACTGACCACCCTAAATAAAGCCCAAGACCCCAAGGTCATAGGTTTTAGAGTGGGAGGGACCAATAATCCTATGCATGTCCATATTTCTTTTCTACACCACATTAGAGAATAATGTGAACACACAAACATAAGATCAGACAGTGTAAGTGTAATTTCATTAGTGTAATGAATTCCAATGTATATCCAAATGTATGTCTAAATCTATGTGTATATAAATGCCCATATAGTTATGTATATGTGTGTATGTATGTTCCTGTGCATTACTAACCTTTCTCCTGAACTGCAGGTATCCCTTTCCAGACACCTTGGGATCTCAAATTCAATTTTATTATTTTTCTTCCCTTCAGCTTTTCCTTATTTGCTTAATTCCTAATCCATCCTAATCCAAACACATATAAAAGTAAGTTAACTACATTTTTTAGGGCAGAAATTGAGAGAAATAAGGAGATTGCTCATGTAGGAACTGAATGACTGGAGTCCCTGTTCATTTTAACTGTCCTATGCTTTCTTTTCCCAGAAGGTAAGGGAAAGTAGCAATTGAGAAAAAAAAGTCAAGGAAATAGAAAAGAGACTGAAGCAGTGCAATAACAACTCTCCAGAATTGCTATAGGCATTAGGCAAATTTCAAGGATCCCAAACCCAGTTTTATAACTCAGAAGACATATTTTCCAAGCTCTTTCTAAATAGCATCTTGCAATCCATTCTTGAGCTGGCGGTTAGAATGAAGGAACAGGAGTCAGCACAATTTAGTCACACCACATCCTTGTGGCTTCATCTTCTGAGCATGAGAAAATGAAAGAGTGATTTATTTGCACTTGGCAAAGGAGACTTCAAATGTGTGATTTTATCAATGTCTTGACCTTCCTTGCCATCATTAGACTGACATTCTTAGACCAACTGGACATTATATTCAGTTCATTCTCTTCATTGTCTGAGATGTAGAATATGTGTATGTATATATGTGTATATATATATATATATATATATACATATATATATATACATACAGAGAGAGAGAGAGAGAAAAGAGATGAGGTGATAGAAGGTTGCCTTCTACATATGTATATGTATAATATATGTATATATGTGTATATATAAACAGAGATGTATGTGTATACATATATATAATGTATGTGTTTGTGTCTATATCTCTCTATACATATCTGGAGATACATAAACATAAAAGGCAAGCTTCTACCATATATATAGCATATAGAAAGTTATTATTTTTTATGTATATATATGTGTACATATACACATACACACACATATATACCAGTCATAGTTTCCCATGTTGGAATGTTTTGATTTAAGACTCTCTCTTTTCCTTCCTCTATTTTACCTTCTCCCCGTCCCTCAAACTATATGTTATTTCTTCAGAAGTGTTTGTTTTATGCTGTCTTTCCAAGTTTGATATCTTCTTCTTCTTTTGGTTTAATTTCCACAGCAACTTGCTGAGACTGGGTCTGAGTCCGTGCCTGGTGATGTTTCTTACCCAAAGAATATATTACTAGGAGCTAGCCAACAAGATTTAGTGCACACTACTATGGAAATTCAGCTGACTGGTGGAGGATTTCCAATATAAATTTCCCTTTTCTCACCACAATTTTATGGAAGTTTGCAATGAGGCACATCAGCACATTTTGGAAATGGGGATTTGATTCAGAAGAACATTGCTCCTGTCAATGTTCTATATCTTTTTCTGGTGTTGTTTTTAAAGGCATTGATCAATTACTCTGTACTTTATGTTCTTGTAATGTAATCCAATACTATTCCAATTCAGTGCCCCACCATCAACCTACTTTGTTGTAATTGGCTTTGATTGGGACATTTTCCTATGAATCTTATACTTTCCTTTACTCTGCTGCTTCACTGGTATGTCTTTAACCTTGTTCTTATGGTCTGTACATAATGGTATATGTTTAAATTTTGTCTCTCTGAGCCATTTTTTCATAAAGGTATCTCTTGTTCTTTGTTAATTGTATAAGAACTAGTTCTCCTGCTCTAATAGCTCGTTTCAAATATGAACACAAAGAAATAATATTATTAAAATGACAATAAAAATAGGACAACTAACTTAATCCAAAATGTTTTACAAATTGTTGACTTTTATGCTGTTCCTTTTTAAAGATGAAGGTTATAATATAGTCTTAATGGCTTTTTTTCAATTCTCTGTTATGAGACTCATCAGAAAACTAGTCATATAATGATAACTAGCAATAACCACTCACATTTCTGCAGTTATTCATGAATTCACAGGCTTGTTTTCCTCACAACTATGTAAAAGAAGTACTGAAAGCATTATTTCCCTTCTATAAGGGTAAACAGGAAAAGCACTGTTTGCAGAATTGAGGCACCTCTCGTGGAACTAAATACATTTTCTCATTCATTGATTTTTGGGAATGACATAGGGAACTCCTAACTGGTATTCAGTCATATATGCTCTATTAAACATAGTTGGCAAATCAGGTAGGAGAGATAGACTTCCTAAAAAATGTTCCTTTTTTCTATACTTTATAAGAAGAGCTCAAGGGAACTCAGGACAGTATCTTCAGCTATCTCTGACCCACTCTCAATCCAGTCAGCATTTCTGCTCTTGATATTTTCATCCCTCCTATATCAAACTCACATTAATGAATTTTGTGGAGAGTTAGCCATTCCCCACTGTGGTCCTCCCTTCCAGAATTCAGAATGATACACTATGCCTTTATTCTCTTTACTTTCCACCTTTTCAATTTCCTTTTGTATTGTGCTTCCCATTAGAATATAAGTTTCTAAAGGACAGATAATTTCTCTTTGCTTGTACATGTATCCCTAGTAATTAGTTCATTGACCTGCACATAGTAAACACTTAATAAATGCTCATTTCTTTCTCCTATCTACTGCCAAGTTGTAAATGGAAAATCCATCAAGGTCAAATGAACCTGAAACCGAATAACTCAATGAAATTTATGCCTAAACACATTTCAGTTCCCCAAGACTCTATGACCTTTGGTCTTGAATGTTTTAGGGTGTTCATTAAATTTTATTCCCATTTTATTCAGAGGAAACTGAACCTTAGAGATGTTAAAGTGATTTTATAAGAGGCAAACAGCTGGTAAGATTCAAATTTGGGGCTCTTCAATCTTTCTAACACTCTTTCCATTACCTTTGACCGCATGTTAATTGAATTTCTTCATCATCTTCAGTGACTTACTCTCTTAAAAGGGGAGAGAAGGAGAACAATGCATTATAAAACATTTTGTAATTAGGAATACTTCTAATAGACATCAATCACCCTTAATAATAATATTTTCTTATAAAAATTAAATCTAATTTATCATATAAAAATTTTGGTCTGGATTTGTGATGACATTTGCATATTACTTTATGAGGAAATTGGAATTCTGAAACTTCGCTTTCAATTTATAGTCTTAGAGAACTAATTTTTTTCAGTGGAGGAGAGGCAATGAAGGATTGAATTACTTGTCCAAGATCACCAAGCCATATATGTCAGAAGCATACCATTAACTCAAGTCCTCTTAACTCCAAGGCCACTTTAGTAATGGCTCACCAGATTGTGTCTTATTGATTCATTGATTTTTTTTTTGCCCCAGACCCATTATTTCTTCAATTTAAGAAACTCCTAGTGAGGAAACTTCTCCCCCTGTAAATCAGTACTTTCTCTGCAACTTTCAGTTTATTCCAGTTTTAAACAGCAGTTTGGGATGAGATTGAAAGTGGGAAAGAATTCAGGAAAGAATCAGGCACTTATTGCAATGTAGATACACTTCAACCTACATTCTATCAAAACAGTTTGACTTTTGCATCATTATGATCTGATAAACTTTAACACAAGGAGGGAGGGTATACAAGAGGAACCCAAATTATCATTGTTATTGTTTGTGCCTAAAGAGCAGAACTGAGAAGGTTAGTCAAAAAACAATTGAACTCATTTTTAAGACTGACAAGACTATTTCCAACAGAAGCAAGATGCCTATGGCTTTAGTTCATCTTAGACATAATGTCAGAATTCATCCCCATCGCACTCTTGTGACTACTTTGTCAGAACACACCTTGAACAACTTTCAGTCATCTTGGCTAACTTGCTGTTGCTCACACACATGGCTCCATCTCCAGTTCTCATTATTTGTCTTCTATTCTTAGAATACATTTTTCTTCCCACCACATCTTCTTATATCTTCTTATTCCTTCAAGACTCAATTCAGATGATATTTTCAGTGCAACACTTTTCCCAGTCTCCCTAGCTACTAGTACCTTCTTTTCCTCTAAAGTTACCTTCAATTTACTCTCTATGTGATGTGCCTATTTATAAACATGTTGTTTCCCTCATTAGAATGTAAACTCCTTGAGGGGCAGATACTGTCTTTGTTTTTTAATTTCTATCTCCAGCACTTAACACTGTGCCTGGAATATAGCAAGGGGACAAAAATTCTTATTGATTAATTAGTTTATTGATTAAATCACTTCTACCTTTTCTATAGGTTAATTCAGGCGCTTACCATCCCCTTCCCTCTATATATTTATTACTCAGGCCTGAGAGCACTTCCTGCTCTGTCAGAAAATTCAAATGGAAAAATCTAGATCAGAAATCCTTTTGCTTTAGAATCAAATTTAATTCTATTTTCTTTACTCATTGTACTTCTCATCAGACCCATGATATTTCTGTTAGAATTACACACAAAGAATGAACATAGAACAAAGGATCTAATCTAGAAATGTCAGGGTTTACTGGTACCACTTAGCCCGTTTTGGTCTTCCCCCAAGTTGTTTTGAAGAGTAACCAGGGGCTATTATCAGAATTGATGTCCATCTATGAATTCAATGAATTCAATTGTTTTGCAGCTTAGCCAAGTGGAGTCTTTGATAATTCATAAGGAGACAAACTAATGTCCAGAGGCATAAAAGGAGATGAAAGGAATTTTCTAACTCAAAGCCAGATAGAAGATTGGTATCAGGTAATCCAAGACCTGCAAGAAGAAAAAGTTAGAAGGACAGACTTAATTTTAATCTTAAGGTTTCTTATGATTGCCCAACTAAAAATGTGACTACAAGAACTTAATCCTTTCCCTGAAAGAGAAATCTCCTTAGCAGGCACATGTCTTCAAAAGGTTAGGAAGGAGTAACAGGAGATTTGAAGAGACATCACAGATGGTAACAAAAGGCAACTCAGTGAAGATGCTCAAAAAGTAATGACAATATCCAGCAAGAGAGGCAGCCAACAAAGCATAACCTAATAGGAAAACCAGAACCACAGAAGACCCCAGCTTAGTAAAGGAAGAGAAAGCAGCTTGTTCAATGCTAGCATCAGGGAACAAAAGTCATTTTATCCAATCTTTTGGAAATTTGAATTGCTTTGAACATTCAAGTACACTGACCACATGTATTACTATACACATGTTGCAACATATGTGCTCCCCAATCATGTGTATTCTTGAGTGCATTTTATGCCCCACTAGTTGTGGAGTAACCTACACAGATATGATTAACATCTTTATCACTTATCGTGCTACTCTATTTTGTTTTGAACTTCTGTGACTTCTGTTAGCTGGGAGAAGAGATGCATTGGTGAGCGCTCACAAACTAAGATTTTGAGCTAATGCTGACTCACATCCACAGCATGGTCTGAACCTGGGGAAGCATTCAGGAGGTGTATGTGTTTGTGAGTGTGTGTGTGTGTGTCTATCTGTCTGTCTGTAAAGATGGGGTCTAAGTGCTATACAACTTGCATACCTCCTTGCATTCCAGATTCTTTGCTTGGCCTGAGACATTTTTGTTCCTCTAATTGTCAACTGACTCACCGTATTCTTGATTTCTCATTATCAATAAGGGTAGCCAGCTTCTTCTGTCTTGACTCTCTGGCTTTGAATAGATCCCTGGCTTATATGTAACCTTTAGCTCCAGAGAATAACCAAGATTAACCAACTTTCCAAATGACCTCGTGCCTTGATGTTTAACCTCATTTATTTTTTGTTATAGTCTCCATATCCTATTCTGTAAGTCTCTTTGAGGCCCATAAGATTCATGCCAAGCTGCCTCTGCCTCTTTCTCAAAATTTCCAAATCCTGAGTCTAAGTGACCAATCAAGCATTTATGAAGTACCAGTATACCAGGCACTATACTAGGCACTGGAAATACAAATGCAAAAAATAAAAAAGTCTCTGCTCAATAGGAACTTATAGTCTAATAGGGGAGACATGGACATATATAAGCATATACAGAATAAAAGTAAAGATCATGATTAAGTTCCTTATTTTGATTTAACCAGCCCTATGTCCAGCCAATACCTTGTGTCCCTTTGCCTATCATCTGAGAGATGAGAGACATGTCTAAGAGAAAATTGCCTTTCTCTTTAAAAAAAACCCATGACTTTCAGTTCCCTTGGGGAGCTCCCATAATATGAAGGGGATTTCATCCCATGCATCCCATTCCAGCTAGGAGGAATGGTAGAGAATCCTCAGAACTGGTTGTACTAAATCTGAGCTAACTTCTCCAAAATATCATTGCTGGTCCTACTATCATTTTCCTCCAACCATGGTCTTAAGACCTTATATATGAGTACCCATTGATCATTTTAGTTGTATTCTTTTCTTGTCCTGATTACTTATGTTCCTATCCCCAAGTATTGCATTTTAAGTTTTGAGCTTCCTCTTTTGTGAATTAAAGCACATTTCAATAAACTCTTTTCCATTCATTTTATCCATTCATTACCAGTCTTCCTGAATTCTTTCCCCACTCCCAATCCTATCTCAAAATGCTGTTATGAATTGGGATATCCATTTTATACTTAGATCACTCCTTGACTCTCCTACTCTCTTTTCCAGAATGTCCCAGCATGATACTCAGATTACCAAATATGGTTTGCCTTCTACTAGGTCCTAACATGTTGGAACCTTCATTGACTGATTGTCTATATAACACTAACCTATAGCTGTACAAAGTGGGAAAATGTCTTGAGTCCCCATAGGGGACCTTAGAGAGCACTTTCCCCTAAATTCTACAGTAGTAAAAACTGAGGTTCTGAGAATCTGTGGAATTACAGTAGATCCATCACTTTGAATCATTTAACCTCTCTTTGCCTCAGTTTTCTTATCTGTAAGATGGAGATAATATTTAAACTACCAAAAGGAGTTAAGAGGCTATTGGAACCACTTTATTTTACAGATGAGAGAACTGAGGCTCAGGAAGGCTTAGTAAGTTACCCAAGATCATACAGATGTTAAATGGAAGAATTAGGCTCAGATCCTCTGACTTCAAATGTAGTATCCTTTCCTCTGTACCAATTAAGTTAAATAACTGAGTTTAGAGAGATTGCACAGTATCCAAGAACCAACACATGCATTCAAATTCTTTGTGAATGCTGCCAATTAAGCAGTAAGTCATTAGATTATATTAAAAAGGGATGGACAGTTTTTTTTAAAAGATGTATGATTTTATGTGTATGTGTGTGACAACATAAAATGTTTTTGTTGCTCAGCACAAAGTATTTTATGGGTTGAGCTGCTGACCCTTGTTTCCAGTCTGGCCAGAGCCTGGCAAATATATCAGCCTCTTTAATGTTGGATAAATTTATTTCCCTTATACTTTTTTTTGGTTACTGGTGCCTGCAGGAAGCCCTTTGGTCCCCATCAACAGATCTGATTTTTTTTTAGAGCCCCATCTCTTAGAAAATAAATTTTGAAAAATTATCCCAGAAGTGAAGGAACAGAATTTTATTGAATTGTTTAGGAATGAACAATCACATGGCAAAACCATGTCTAAATGAGGTATTTGCTCTTTTCTTCCTCTGAGCAGTTCCCCATTCCTGCCCAACTTCAAAATCCTAGCCAGGACTAAATCAATAAATCAATGTCTCATTGAATTGTTTTGTGTTTCCCTGTGCTAGCATTCAGGAGAAGCTTTTTGGACCCCAAGACTTACTAAAGAGCAAACTCAAGGATTACTTCTATTCATATCTCCAAAATGTAATGTTCTTCTCCCTCTGGGGCCCCTAATTGCTACTACCATGATTCGCTTTTCCCTCCTTTACTCACAACCACTGCTACTAAATCATGTGGCTTCTCCTAGTGAGGGTGATGCTTCAGTGCAGGGAGTTAAGATCTGACTGTGTCTACTTTGTGGCATTATGATAAATACAGTGCTTGGAAAAGCTTTTAATGCTCTATTGAACTGGTGACAAGAAGAAAATGTCAAAACTCTAAAAACAGACCCAAGTTTAAATGTGGTCTCCAAGTCCATTAGCATTTTATTCATTCTCTCCTTGGTCTGTGTATACAGAGGTGATCTCATGCTGTGTCCAGTGGTAGTTGTGAATAGGGCAATGTGAAAACAATCAAACTGCTATAAGCAGGCTCCAAGGACACAGGATCTCGTGAGAGGGGAGGAAAAACAAGTGGCATCAATGTCTCTCACTTTTCTTTTCCAGGATAAATGATTTCCAGAGCTTCTTTGTTAGATTTATCAGCTAACCATCTCTGGCCATGGACCTGATGTTTTTGCTGAATCAGTTTCTGTTAAATTCCCATATAGGGTATGTAGATTTAAATATATATATATATATACACACACACACACATATACATATATATGTACATATGTACATACTATTTTTTGATTCATTTATACAACTATGTTGTATGTTGTAATGCAGTTGTTTTTGTATTTATCCACATGCCATTATTAGAGTGTGATCTTCATGAGGACAGGAATTATTCCATACATAATCTTTGAATCTTCCACAGTAACTGGCACAATGGGGGATTGATGTCACACAGCACAAACATGTTTGCTAGAGTAAACAAAATAATTCAACAGTAAGAAACAAGTTATGTTTTAGCAACATGCCTTCCTCCTTTACATAATTTTAAAAACTATACTTCCTTAAAAACCTAGCTTCAGAATGATCTCTATAGAGCCTTCCCTGATTAGACTCAACCTATAGTAATTCTCATCCCTACTTTGAATTTTGTCAGTCACTATGTATATATTCCACATAACACTATTGTATTAATAATACATACATCTCTTGAAACTCAAAGAATTCTAGAATCTGAATTGGGCAGCACCTTATAAACCACATAGTCTAATTAACAATGGAGGAGGAATACCTTCTGTTGAAAAGTGGTTATCTCTATCCATACTGTGCAATGATCAGCCACAATAGACTTAACACTTCTCAGTCTTACAATAATCCAAGATAGTTCTAAAAGACTCATGGTGAAAAAACTATCCGTATCCTGAGAAAGAACTATGAAATCTGAATTCAGATCAAAATATATTATTTTCACTTTTTTGTTTTTTCTTTCTTGTGGTTTTCCTCTTTTGTTCTGATTCTTCTCTCACAACATGACTAATGTGGAAATATATATCTATATCAAACTCTCTTGGGGAAGAAAAGAGGGAAAATAAAGAAAAGAGGAAGGGAGAAGAATTTGGAGTTAAAATATTATAAAAGTAAATATTGGAAATTCTCTTTACATGTAAATGAAAAAATAAAATACTCTTAAATGAGGGGAAAAAAGAGAAGTAGTTATCTCTTTTTCCCAGTGATAGGGAACTCACTACCTTTTATAACAGTTCATTTCACTTTTGATAGACCACAGGATCATACATTTAGAGCTAAATGGAACTTTGACATTAACTCATCTAATGCACTCATTTTTCAGATAAGAAATTGAGGGACATATAGGTTAAGGCTACATGCTCAAAGTCACACAGAGTATAAGTTACAGAGTTAAGATTTTACTATAAGTCCTCTGGTTCCAAATCTGACTCTCTTTGACTGCACCAAACTGCCTACTAACAAATATACAGAACTTTAAAACTTGAAAAATGTTATACACATATTATTTAATTTGATCACCCAATAATTCTGTGAGGTACATGCTATTATTATCATTTTACAGATGGAAAAACTGGGACTGACATCAATGACACTACTTTCTCCTGGTTCTACAAGTCTGATGAATTCTTCTCAGTCTCCTTCATGGAAGTACTCTCCACCCACAAAGTGTTGGTATCCCCCAATTCTCTAAACCTTTTCCTTCTTTCTTTTCTTCTTTTCCTTCCTTGAATTCTTTTCATTACTGATCTCACCACCTTTTAAAGGTTCAATTTTCATTTCTCCATTGATGATTCCATCCCATTCTTGAACTGCAATCCACCAATATTGGCTCCTTGCTGGCTATATTTGATATGTCTCCATAAACAGCTCAAATGTAATGTGTCCCAAAGATAACACCTATGTTCTTCCAGAAATCCACTCTTCTTTCAACCTCCCTCATTTGTTGTGGGCACTACAACACTTCCAGTATCTCATCCTTCCAGGTTCTTTCTCTCACCTTCTAAAGTTCAATCAGTTGCTAAGTTTTGTTAACTCCATCTCTGCAACATTTCTTCCTCCCATCTACTTCTCTATATTCACATTTGGCACTTTAATTCAGGCTCTCATTACCTCTTGCGTGGACTAGTGTAATAGCTTCCTGATTATTCTCCCTATTTCCAAAGTCTCACCCTCCAATTCAATATTTCTTCTGCAAAGTTGACAGTTTAATATTCCTAAAATACCAGTTTCATTATGACATGCTCTGGCTCAGAAATCTTTAGTTCTCTATGTCTCTGGGATAGACTACAAACTTCTCAGCATGATATTTAAGCCCTCTCTACCCAACTTCCATGTATCTTTCCAAACTTATTCCCTACCTTTATATTCCAGGAAAAATAGAATTTTCTGTCTTAAAATCCCATCTTGTGTCTCTGTGCCTTTTCATAGATTATTACCAGTAACTGGAATGCACTTTTTTTCATTTCTACTCTTACAATATTTAGTTTTCTTCAAGGATTAGCTTAAATGCCTTTCCTGATACTGTCTCCCTTATCCCACTTATTGTACTTCCTCCTCAAATTATCTTGTATTTGCTTATCTTTATACATATTGTATTTTATCTGTAGAATGTAATTCCTTTGAAAGCAGGAACTGTTTTTGGATTTTGCCTTTATATCCCAGTGTCTGGCACTTTGTCTTTCATGCTTTTTTGCTTTTTTCCATCTGAAATTGTGGCTGCTTCTAGTGGCATATTTCTATTAAAAGGCACATCCTTCCGTGTTTCAGTGGTAACTATAAGGTCAAATATACATTTCTGCAATTAAGGCTTTAATTCATTAAGGCTTCTAATTCACCTTACTCAATTTGTAGGTCTTGTTCATTGGTATATAGATATCTGAAATCATCAGTATTTTACTACTCCTCTTATAAATAATGTCTTCTGTACCTTATTAAGCTTCTTCCATGAAATTCTACCAATAGCACAACAGCTGTGCTCTAAAATATGAGGCTTACACTCTTCCTTTCTATTTATTATCAGATTACCGCTTTCTTGAACATATCCTCTAATCTTCAGGCAATCTATTCTTCTCAGCCCTCTTTTTAAATTGTTATATCAATGACCAAAAGCTTACTATATTTATATCTTAAATTCTCACCCAGAAATCCAAGATTCATTCTCTAGTAGTCTTTTAGCCGGATAGTCATTTCCCATATCCTTCTTTCTGATAATATTTCATTCTACCCTCATATTATTCTAATGCTATTATTTTAATGCTTTTATTATCTGGTATTTTTGTGGATGTAAGTATTTTCTCATCAACTAGACCCTAACATTTTAAGCTAAGGAACATGCTACATGTTATATATGTTGCAGCTTTGTTACATATGTTGTAAAATGCTATGTGTGAAGTAAATACTTAATACATACTTATTGAATGAGATTGAATTAGGTTAAATTTATTAAAATCTAATGTATTCATGACTATAATTATTCCTTTCAAATAGGTTCCCACCATGGACTGAAGTTTGATGTCTACATGGTACAGATTTGGGGGGGTCAAAAAAGAAGAAAAGAACATGGTCATGAGAACTTCTCATTGAAAGAGTGGCCAGAAATATCTCAGTAATCATGTTGAGCAAAGGAAGGTTCTGCTGCCAGATGTATGGGTTGTTAAGCAATCAGCATTTATCAAGGACCTACCATGTACCAGGCACCGTTCTAAACAGTAAAGAGACGTTGGAGGCAAGGAATGATTTGAAGTGTGAATCTCAAAGAATAATTGTAGTTCAAAAATAGGTAAAGAGATGTGGTCTGGGACATATGGGAGGTTCAGACATGGGAAGGACAAAGAAGGGAAGATGAAGAGGGTCTGTGTTTCATAAAACATTCAAGATCATTTGCATCACTTGGCATGTTGCAAGTATATGCATGAATCTCTTCTTGAGCTTAGGAGACTGGTTCGGGCTTCTAAATGATCTTCAGCTGGACAGCTCCTTCTTTCAAGAGAAGTATACATCTCCAACAAACAGTGGACAATATAAAACCACCAAATCAAATATTTTGCTTTAAAAAATACTTGGGGGGAAGGGTGGCATTTGTTCATATATTTCAAGGCCAAGAAATATTTTCAGGAAGTATGCAATTGAATTTCTATGATCAAATTATAGTCAAGATTTCATTGTTTAAAGAATCCAACTTTTTGATAAATTAGCTTAAAAACTGACCCATTCTTTCCATGAAATTCTTTTAGAAGGGCAGGAGATCATAGTGTCTTGGAACCAAAGGAAATATATTTTCTGGCTTGCTATCTTTGGCTGCTTGGATATCAGTGATCATAAAAAAATGGAATGTGGATGGTGGGAAAATAGAGCCTCAGATCTTAAAAAGGATTAAGAAAAAGGATTGCAAATGATAAGAATATATGAGATAATAGTAAGGAATCAAAGTCATGGGAATATAAATGTAAAAAAAGATGAAAACTTTTGTTCCATTAAGTTATCCTTAATTCATGAGAACTACATTAACTCTCTTAGTATAGCCTTTCCAAGACAAAATTATAAAAAATGTAGTTCGTCTTTCTTTTGTTCTCTACCCATCTTAGATTTAGAGTTCTGTATGGGTTAAGATGGTAAAATCTAACCACTCCAATTTAATATCTATGTGACTTTGGTTATTGAGTTCCTCCATTGGAAAAATGAAGAAGATAGCTAAAAAATCCATTTAGCGCTAACTCCATGCTTCTCGTGTTCTCATGAGCTGTCTTTTCAAAAGTTGGAAATGTATAAAATACAGATTCCCCAAGATGACACCAAATCAAACATCACCATTTATTGGTTTTCAGTGTATAAATCCTCATCAAAAATTTCAAGACTCTTGGGAACCAATATAAACATCTATATGTAATATATAATTATGGATTTTGAAACTGAGATGTCATTGACAAAAAGCAATATGAAATATTTGCCTTTTTGCTATGATAAAGTTTTGTTGCATAATAAAAGCATATATATCTTCAGTTTATTTTGAGTTTGTCTACTTTAAGGTCAGTGCCTTTTGTACTGAATATTTCCAACAGTTGAGATATTTGTTTTTCTAAATTGTACTTGCTTTCTTGTGGCACAAGAATATGAAGAGCTATGACTCTTCCCTCTGGCTTTCATGTTACACCGATCTGTGTAGAATTGAGCAGCAACCTATACTGCCATTTTTTTTTAATTCATAGCAGTAGTTACCTCCTACTGGTTAAGGTTCTAACCCCGTCATGGGTATTATCAGAGAGCAACAATTTAGGCCATACCTTCACAACTATCACTGGGGTCTCGGATTACACAAATATTCTGATGTCTATTGCTATGGCTAGCATTTCCTGAATTTTCTGTCACCCACCCCACTAACCAATTTGATGGGACAGATGATAAATTGATTGTTGTCATTGTCATCATTATCTTGTTATTGCTGTTGTTTTTTTCTCTTCATCTTCTGTAAAGGGCTGAAACTCTGAGCAGATGCCCTTGGACAACTGAGTACCTAAGGCTAATTACTTATTGGCCAATACTCTATTAGCATATGCTTGGAAAATGGCCTGCCCCACTATTCTATGCTGGCTCTGTCTGTTGGTGTATACAAAGAATTGTTGTAGGCATTAGAGGATGGAGTGAGACAAGCAGAGTTACTTTTGGGGGGGAGGAGAAGAGAAAGAAGGTGTGGAGATTGTTGTGTCCCTTCCCTTCAATTCTAGCCTTAAGACCAAGAATAAAGGCCAAGGACTTTTGCTTATCCTGACTCTGGCTGATTCTAAGGCATCCAGGGTGCAAACTCGGCCTTCACATTCTTCCTCCTTTTCTTCTTTCATTTCTGTGTAATTGTCAGACATTGCAAATCCAGATGACAACCATTTATAGAATTTTTTTATTGACATATAGTAGCATTGTTTGTTTAAGTTCAAGTCACTCATGAAGAGGCTTTTAATTACACTCTTGTTTCTTACCTACTTGATACGTTCCATGCAAAAGCAAAAGATTGGTTGAATTCTTGAAGAGTGGCAAGAACCTGTTGTTAGCACTCTTATTTCTTGTTTCCTTTTTTTTTGTCTCTTCTTTCTTTTCTTCTTCTACATTTATATTGTGTCTTAAAGTTTGCAAAGAAATTTATAGATTATATAAGTTATTATTAGTTACTAGAGCAACATTTATTCATAATGAACTAATATTCTCATTTCTTTTTCAGATATACTGCAATCATATCTACCCCTTATTGTACTCATTATGACTTTTTGAACCAAAGAGTAAGATTTAACACTTTTTCTTAGCTGTATTCATCTTATTTAATTTGACCTAATTTTTCTACCTATTAAAATCTATTTTTGGATCCTGATTCTATATCCAATATGTTAGCTTGTCATTTTTACTTTTCATCACTTGTGAAACTTTGTTATCCAAGCCTTTATCTAAGCTATCAATAAAAAATGCAACAATTCTTCTGATCAAAGTGATCTTTCAAATATCATTGATATTCACATTGGTTCAGGAAGCACATCTACTAGTTCTTACCTATTCATCTTCATTCTCATTTTCTCTTTCTCTTCCCCAAGTTATACTGACAGGTTCTCAATGCTTCTTGTAACATAAATTTCTTACACAATGAATATGAAAGCAGCTTAGGTAGTGTTGAGACATTCTGAAAAGCTTTAGTCACAACGCCTTCTAAAGTGCAATGAAGTATTATGAATGACTAAAATCTTGGCCTTAAGTCATTAGATAAGGAAGATAGGCAGAACGAAAGCCATTTGAGTAACTTTTTTATAATTACTATCCAAAATGTTATGTATCCTCTCTTCTATATAAAAATAAGAGTTCCATTTTGCTTCCCAGTTCACTTTCAGGCTTTGATTATAGTACACATAAAGTAACTATAATAGAAAGCAGAGACTGTATTCTTCAAAATCCTCTCATTTAAATATCTTTCTAACATTCTTAGTATTCAGTTTATACAAAGATTTATATGCTTATATGAAGGAACTCAGTTCCATATGTTCTTTTTGCAAATTACTAAGTAGACATTTGTAAGTTGAATACTTTAAAACTATCTAAGAACTTAAGAATAGCCTTTAATTTGGTCCCCTACATGTGTTTATGGTGCTATGACTTCAATGTAGTTGAAAGAGAAAATAGAAGTAATTCTCTCATTTTTAGAGGATTATTTACCCACACAACTTGAAGAGAATGCAAACCCCTCATCACATTGGGTAAAACTTCTGTGACAAATATTTGGAAATACTTGGGGTTAATATTATACAGGACATGCAGGAATGGATGGGTTGTGATTGTATATTGTTTGAGGAAATATTCCTATTAATAAAATCAGTTTCATTGTAGTATTTTCCTAGAAAAGGCATCCCTAGCACAGGATCTATTACATAGATACTCAGGCAATATCTATCAAATTGAATTGAATTGCATCTTCCCCCCCGCCAAAAAAAAAAATCACTCTGACAGAGAACTAGGTTCCTTACTAAAGACCTGATGGTCACTTTATTTGGTAAAGCTTATAAGAACCATATTTAAATAACTTAGTGTTATACTCAAGTGTTAGATAGTATAAAATTATCAAATTATAATTGTTGTCATCCTCCTCCCCTTCTCCCTCCTTTTTATCCCCCATCTTCCTTCTCCTTTCCTTGTTTCTCCTCCTTTTAAACTCTTCTCTTTTTCTTTTCCTCCTCGTCCTCTTCCTTCTCTTCCTCTTCCTCCTCTTTTTCCTTCTCTTTCTCTGTTTTTCTTCCTTTCTCTTTCAAAAATATGCAATGCTTCACAAATTTGCTTAAAGAGACTTAAAAGTACTTACTTATTAATGCCATTTTGAGAGATTTTTTTTGACATTTTTCTCATTATAAATTTTCCAATAGCAAGTATAGGTCTTAGTGAGCATATTGTTGCATTTCTGTATGATCAGAGTTGGCATCCAATTCTAAAAAATTGTTTGGCAAGCAAATGTTAATCTGCATATTATCCGCTATTTGTACCTTCAGCACATATACACTTTAAATTTATTTAGTACTTATAGGCAGGAAAATACTTTTATATATATGATGTCACTTGATCCTTAGAAGAGTCCTTTGAATTTTGGGTTACAAGGTTTATTATTTCCATTTCATGAATAAAAAAATGGAGACTTTAAGATATGGGTTCTTTTTTTGGTGAGAAGGGAGGGGAGGTTTACCAAAGCATTGGTCACTTCTTTGTTCATTATAGCCTTTTTGGTTGACCTTGTTGGGGGTATGTACAATATTTTAAAACATATTTCCATATTTTTCATGCCATACAAGAAAAATAATATCAAAAGGAAAAAAAAGTATGAGAAAGAAACAAACAAAAAGGTGAAAATATTATGCTTTGATCTACATTCAATATCCATAGTTCTCTCTCTGAGAGAGGACCTGGATTCTTAACCAGTAATCTGTGAATGATTTTTTAAAAAAATATATTTTGGCATACTGTATTAGGATATAATTAATTTCATCAGAAACTATGTATTTATTTTGTGCATTTAAGATAATTAGTTTTAGACGGATCCATAGGCTTCACCAGACTACCAAAAGGGTCCATGACATAAAAATGATAAAGATTAACCCTTTTCTAACAAATTAAGTGACATTTTTTAAAGCAGAGATTTTCAGACCCAAATCTTCTGAGCTCTATTGCAATGTTCTTTCCACTACTCTACACTGCCTCTTCAATATGGGTAGAACAACATCATGGAGATAATAAGTGAAAATTTCTTTAAGGCAAAAACTACTTCAACAGTACTGTCAGACCCTTCTGAAAGTGCAAAGATTTGGAATTCCAGATTGGAATTGGAATTTTGAATATTACATGGTTTTTAAATTGTAATTTCATCTTCATGATAAGGAGGTCTAGGGGTAGGTTGAAATGGTGTCTGATTAAATTAAATTATAATGAAATAACTGTAAATGAATCATTGTTATAAATCAAATTTTCATTGATGTATGTATGGCATTCAATCCTAAGGAAAGAGTCCTTGCCAAAATTTTAAAAAATCATTTGGGGTCTTAATTAGGTTGAAAGTGTATGAAAATCAATTCAAGATGTCTAATAAACCAATTTTATAAAAGTCTAAAGGGATATTCTTACAAAATTAGACATGCATGTAAGTGTGACAAGTTCCTCTTCAGGATTTACACAGGCAAATTTAAGTTGCCATCTACTTGCATTGATAATAATAATTGGCCATTACAAAATGCTTTAAAATTTGCAAAGTGCTTTAATTATGTTACCTTATTTGATATCACAACAATCCTCTGAGGAAAGTCCACTAAATATTATTACCTTCCTTTATAGATGAGAAGACAGCTTGGTAGTGCAGTAGTTAGAGCACTGAGCTTAGAAACAGGAAAATTCATTTTCATGAGTTCAAATCCAACCTCAGATACTAGCAATATGACAAGTCATTTAACTTTGTTTGCCTCAGTTACTCACCTGTAAAACGAACTGAAGAAGGAAATGGCAAACTACTTTAGTATCTTCATCAAGAAAACCCCAAATGGTGGTCACAGAGAGTTTGAAAGAACTGAAATTCAACTCACTGATTATTGGAAAAGATTTCACTTCAAAGAAATGATGAACAGTTCAATTATTCTTAGCACTTTCTACTCTCTCTTCTGCCATTCCATTACCATCAATGTGGATTAGAAGGGAGCCATGATTGAGAGATATTTTGCATTTTTATCAGTTTTTTTGGGCAATAATAAAAATAATAGCAATGATGATAATAACTGGAATTTACACAGCTTCTTAAAGATTGCAAAGTACTTCACAAATATTTCCTTTTATCTTTACAATTACCTAGGGCAGGAGGTATTATTATTATCCTTATTTTACCAAAGAAACTGAGGCAGGCAGAGGTTAAGTGAATATACTAAATATCCTTTATATATGTTACTTCATTGATTTTCCCAACAGCCATATGAGATAGATATTACAAATATTATTTTCCCCATATTGTGGTAAAGGAAATTGAAACTGAAATATTCTGTGATTTGCCTATGATCACACAACTAGTAAATTAGACTTCTTCTAATTCATAAGCCCATTTTTTCCATCAAATGCTTTTTGTATTCATAAATACTTTTATATAAATCCCTAAAAGTACCAAATGTGGAAAAGAAGTTTCTATTCCCTCCCCTGTGACTCCTTTGAATCCAAATGTCTTTTTAAACCATGATATCAATGGAAGCTAGAGTGACAGATATGTTGAACTTGAATCTCATTACTAGAATAAAACTAATTTCAGATTCCAAAAAGGAAAGGCAGATCCACATTTCATGTCTAAAGATAAGGCCCTGAACTCAAACCAAGAAAATCTTTGCTGGTCAGTAAGTTTAAGACATGTCTAACTATCATTTGTTTCCCATTAACTGTAGCATTCCCAGTGGATAAACAGAATTTCCCATTCAGCATGAGAAAACAGAAAACAGCCAGAGTCACCAAATAAACATTTCCTCTCCAAAAGAATCACTCAGAAATGCTTTAAATGGGATTCAGTGAAACATGTCACAGATGGACTTTGCACGGACATTTTTTAAAAAGTAGGCAGAAAATGAGAAATACAATCCTTGACCAACAAGGTAATATAGTGAAATGAATGAGAGTTGGTATAAAATGAAAAGAAGTAGATGGGTTACAATATGTAGGAGGAAGGAAAGGAGAAGACAGGCAAGAAGAGAAGAGGAAAGAGGAGAGGAGAAAAAAGAGCATTTTAAAAGTTCTTAATATATGCCTGGAACTGTGCTAAGTACCAGGATTCAAGTATAAAGGAGACAACCGTCCCTAAAGAATTAACGTTTTAATAGGGGAAGGCAAGATATCTAGTGGCACAAGAGTTGGAAGTGGAACATACCAGAGGACACAGACATATAAAAATAGCTTGTAGATGTCCAAGAAATTTTGTACTAGAATCAGAACCAGGAGAGATAAGTTGAAACCTCTCCAATCAACAATCAGAGTCTAAGCTTTAAGAAGTGGAGAACACAATAGAGTCCAGATTACAAATGGTATGGTTTGGAAAACGCTCAGGGCTTGGGGAAATCTCTATATCTGATAGTATGGGTACAGGATGGGTAGAGTGAAACCTAATAGAGAAAGTGAAGGGAGAGGATTTCAAGACAAAAACCATTCATGGGCTAAGATGAATCTCACCAATCAGAGCCCAGAGTATAAGTTTTCAATACTTAAAAAACAAATAAATGAAAGCAGTCGTCCACTAAAAAGATAGTCAACTTAGCATAGCAATAGAGTTTTAGCATCCTTTCCAATGTTTCCTTAATAGTCAAACTAGAATTAGCAAAGACCCATTCTCATTCTGCCCAGAGTTCTGAGTCAGCCCATATAACTCTTTTTAGATTTCTCTGAACCCATGATTTTTGTCTTCCTTATGGAACAATAATATTCCTTTACTTCCATATACCATTATTTGTTTAACCATTTTCCAAATGATAGGTACCTATTTTGTTTTTTGTCCTTTGCTACAATAAAAAGTACTAAAACACTGCTATCAATATAGTTGTTCATATGAATTCCTTTTCTCTGTGTTCAATCTCTTTAGGGTATGTATCTAGTAGTGATACGACATGGTCAAAGGGTATACACACAGTGATGGAATGGTAATATCATGAACAGTTCTGTTAACCACTCCTATTTGCCACATATCCTTTCTCCACTAACTAGATGCCTTTTCTTCTCTGTGAAAGGAGATACCTCCAAATAATCAATAATTCTGTCCATTTTTTGTTTCTTTTTCTAAATCTCTGAACCCCCAGCCAAAGAGGATAGTCTGATAAAATATCTCATTATTTGTTTTGTCTCTCTCACATCTCTGAAGATGCTTTCCCCTCAATCACATTAAAGAAATACAAACTAATAATGAAGAGAACCAGCTACACCCAGCAAAAGAACTCTGGGAAATGAGTGTGAATCACAACATAGCATTTCTACTCCTTCTATTTTTGTCCGCTTGCATTTTTGATTTCCTTCTCAGGTTATTTTTACCTTATTTCTAAATCTGATTTTTCTTGTGCAGCAAAATAACTGTATGTGTATATATATATATGTATATATACGTATATATATATATATATATATATACATACATATATTGTATTTAACATATACTTTAACATATTTAACATGTATTGGTTTACCTGCCATCTAGGGGAGGGAGTCGGGGGAAGGAGAGGAAATGTTGGAATAGAAGGTTTTGCAAGGGTCAGTGCTGAAAAATCGCCCATGCATATATCTTGCAAATAAAAAGATAATAATAATAATAAAGAATTTCAAGGGAACTAATGAAAAAAAATCAAATGAAGGTGGCCTAGCTGTATCTGATCTAAAACTATATTATAAAGCAGTAGTCAGCAAAACCATTTGGTATTTGCTAAGAAATAGACTAGTTGATCAGTGGAATAGGTTAGGTTAACAGAACAAAATAGTCAATAACTATAGCAATCTAGTGTTTGACAAACCCAAAGACCCCAACTTTTGGGATAAGAATTCACTATTTGACAAAAACTGTTGGGAAAATTGGAAATTAGAAGGACAGAAACTAGGCATTGATGCACACTTAACACCATACACCCAGATAAGATCAAAATGGGTTCATGATCTAAGCATAAACAATGAGATTATAAATAAATTAGAAGAACATAGGATAGTTTACCCCTCAGACTTGTGGAAGAGGAAGGAATTTGTGACCAAAGAAGAACTAGAGATATTAGTAATCACAAAATAGAAAATTTTGATTATATCAAGTTAAAAAGCTTTTGTACAACAAAACTAATGCAGACAAGATTAGAAGGGAAGCAATAATCTGGGAAAACATTTTTACAGATAAAGGCCTCATTTCCAAAATATATAGAGAATTTACTCTAATTTATAAGAAAGCAAACCGTTCTCTGATGGATAAATGGTCAAAGGATATGAACAGACAATTTTCAGATGATGAAATTGAAACTATTTCTACCCATATGAAAAGGTGTTTCAAATCATTATTGATCAGAGAAATGCAAACTAAGACAACTCTGAGATACCACTACATACCTCTCAGATTGGCTAAATTAATAGGAAAAGATAATGATGAATGTTGGAGGAGATGTGGGGAAACTGGGACACTGATGCATTGTTAATAGAGTTGTGAATGGATCCAACCATTCTGGAGAGCAATTTGGAATTATACTCAAAAAATTGTCAAACTGTGCATACCCTTTGATCCAGCAGTAGTACCCCAAAGAGATATTAAAGAAGGGAAAGGGATCTATATGTGCAAAAATGTTTGGGTAGCCCTTTTTGTAGTGGCTATAAACTGGAAATTAAATGGATGCTCATCAGTTGGAGAATGGCGGAGTAAATTATGGTATATGAATGTTATGGAATATTATTGTTCTATAAGAAATGACCAGCAGGATGAATACAGAGAGGGTTGGAGAGACTTACATTAACTGCTGCTGAGTGAAATGAGCAGAACCAGGAGATCATTATACACTTAAACAACAATATTATATGAGGATCAATTCTGATGGAAGTGGCTCTCTTCAATGAGAGGATCCAAATCAGTTCCAATTGTTCAGTAATGAACAGAACCAGCTACACCCAGCGAAAGAACACTGGGAAATGAGTGTGGATCACAACATAGCAATTACACTCTTTCTGTTATTGTATGCTTACATTTTTGTTTTTCTTCCCAGGTTATTTTTTACCTTCTTTCTAAGTCTGCTTTTTCTTATGTAGCAAGACAACTGTCTAAATATGTATACATATGTTGTATTTAACATATACTTTATCATATTTAACATGGATGGGACTACCTGCCATCTAGGGGAGGGAATGGAGGGAAGAAGGGGAAAAGTTGGAACAGAAGTTTTTGCAAGGGTCATTGTTGAAAAATTACCCATGCATATGTTTTGTCAATAAAAATCTATAATAAAAAAAAGAAAGAAAAAGAAAAAAAAGAAATACAAACTACAAAATGCCTCTGATTAAATTTGTAAATATAAAATAAACATTAAAGAAACAAGCTTTTCCCAGGCTTTCTCAACAACAAAAAGAAATACTCCTCCCCACGTTAGCTTCTTCTTAAACTCACAGCTGTTTTGGCCCTTGAAAGTTGTTGGCAGCCATGAAAACTGATTGTTGTGAGAAAAAAAAATATTTTGTGACCCATAAAGTGTTACAAAGACATGAGTTGGAGTTATTAATTAATGGGAAGATCAGCTGACATGACAACAGAAATGATGTACTTTTGAAATCAACGCAACCTCTCCTTTGCGCCTGTGCAGAATGTACTGCTTAAAAGACAGATCACTTGTGGTTGTTTGGTTTAACCAAATGTTCATAGTTAGTACAATTCCATAATTGTTCTGTCACCAATTGCATAAACACAGGTTTAGTAAGATTCTAAGTCATGTTTTAAACTTGTTACTATGTATAGTAGAAGCTGTCCAGAATTGTGCTTGATTTCTCCCATACATTCTTTTATCAAGGAAAACCTGAAAATATTGCGTGAGATTTGAAAATAGAGGGAACCCCTATGTGGCTGTGAGAAAGACTCAGAACTAAGGGCACAGATATATTCCTGTTCCATGGACAAACTCATATATGAGACCCAAAGTCTTGGCAACCACACAAGGGAAATAGAGACAAATTTGAATTATTATTTAGCCAGTCATGACAAAGACTTTGAAGTCTCTATGTCCTTGAGAGAGGGCCACTTCCTTTGGAAAGGGAAATTATGCATGTTATCTATCTGCAACTGCAGGCAGAACAATGTGTGATATTACACAATTGGAAAGGTTAACTATGTAAGAGGATCTAATGAAGTAGTGAACCATGGGAATCTACATAGGAGAAATGTACTGAGAAGCCACGCTGGATAGCTAGAAGTGAGTACTCTACTTAGAATGTGCTTATAAATGGTTGACGCCAAACAGGTCTCTGGGGAAGGATTGATTATTTACTTATTGTTTCCTAAGCATTATTATCTGTCTGGGTTCTAATATAGATTTTATTTGCAAAGTGAGTAATTTGGTACATGGAAAAAGTGATAGACTTAGAGAGAGAGGACTTGGACTTTAGTCCTAGCCAGGCAACTTATTACCTTTGAGATACTTTTTAGGCAAATTACTAAATCCTCTGGGTCTGTTTCTTCACTTACAAAATGAGAAAGTTAGACTAGATGACATTTAAGGCAACTCATCACTCTGAACCCATAGTCCTTTTCATTCTTAAGGCTTTTGCGTCATGTGCTTCCAAGGAAAGTTGTCCAGTGATAATATACTAGACAGTGACCGCAAATAACCAGATTATCTAAATCCAACAATGAACCAAAAAATGTGAGAAATTCCCTTACATTATATTTTTGCCCTTATTGTCATGTGAAAGCCTCAATAAAAAGTTGATGAAAAAGTCAACAAAGAAGTGATATGACCACTTTATAGGCATAGAGCCACAAGAGACCTCACTAATCATTAAGTTCATCTTTCTCATTTTATAGATGACAAAGGTAAAGTGTCCCAACATCATACATTAAATAGCAGAATTGGATTTCATACTCAAGTCCTTTGAATCCAAGTCCTATGCTCCTAATGTTAAAAAATAATGTGTAATTCCCAATAAGATCAGGAGTGAAACAAGATTGTTCACTATCACCATTACTATTTAATATTGTATTAGAAATGCTAGCTTTGGCAATAAGAGTTGAGAAAGAGATTACAGGAATAAGAATAGGCAATGAGGAAACCAAATTATCACTCTTTGCTGATGATATGATGTTATACTTAGAGAACCCCAGAGATTCTACTAAAAAGTTATTAGAAAAAAATAATGTGTAAAGTGTCTTTTCCATTGCCCAAAGCATATCTATTTCTGACATCAAACCATTTGATAGTCATGAGGATTTTGGTCATAAAGACTTTCTTTCCTGGGTTTCATTAGTGATAACTACTGAAGAGGCATGAGCTGTAATATCCAAGAAAGACAGCTGCCAGGTCCCCAAATAATGGAAGATGGAACAAGGTTGGAGGTGGGATCTATGCCTCCAATTCCCTACTCTTTCTAGAGCTCTTGGCTATGGCATACTGTGTAATTTTCTGTAGAGTTTAAAGAGAAACCACATTCATGGTGATGACTTAGCTCTGTTGGTTCTTGCTGTCTCCTGTCTATATTTCCCTCAGGGTCCTTTGTTGTCAAACTCTTCAGATCTTGTTATTACAAGTATGCTTATATGCTTACGGATTTTTACTGAGATCAGATGTCAGCTTTTCATTCCTTGCCAGCCAATTAATGTGGAAGGAGGTAGAAGAGAGTTGTTAAGAGTGAGAGAAAAGGAGAGAAGCAATAAAATGAGCAGCATCTCTTAACTGTACGTCTTTGCTTAGAGTCACCATTGAGATCATAGCTATTCTTACTTCTGGCTCCCTATAGAATATGCTACTTTGAAGGCTGCTTTCTTGTGGTTCTTTATTCTGGCCAAACATACAGAGTTAATGAAATACTCCTCCCCACGTTAGCTTCTTCTTAAACTCACAGCTGTTTTGGCCCTTGAAAGTTGTTGGCAGCCATGAAAACTGATTGTTGTGAGAAAAAAAAATATTTTGTGACCCATAAAGTGTTACAAAGACATGAGTTGGAGTTATTAATTAATGGGAAGATCAGCTGACATGACAACAGAAATGATGTACTTTTGAAATCAACGCAACCTCTCCTTTGCGCCTGTGCAGAATGTACTGCTTAAAAGACAGATCACTTGTGGTTGTTTGGTTTAACCAAATGTTCATAGTTAGTACAATTCCATAATTGTTCTGTCACCAATTGCATAAACACAGGTTTAGAAAGATTCTAAGTCATGTTTTAAACTTGTTACTATGTATAGTAGAAGCTGTCCAGAATTGTGCTTGATTTCTCCCATACATTCTTTTATCAAGGAAAACCTGAAAATATTGCGTGAGATTTGAAAATAGAGGGAACCCCTATGTGGCTGTGAGAAAGACTCAGAACTAAGGGCACAGATATATTCCTGTTCCATGGACAAACTCATATATGAGACCCAAAGTCTTGGCAACCACACAAGGGAAATAGAGACAAATTTGAATTATTATTTAGCCAGTCATGACAAAGACTTTGAAGTCTCTATGTCCTTGAGAGAGGGCCACTTCCTTTGGAAAGGGAAATTATGCATGTTATCTATCTGCAACTGCAGGCAGAACAATGTGTGATATTACACAATTGGAAAGGTTAACTATGTAAGAGGATCTAATGAAGTAGTGAACCATGGGAATCTACATAGGAGAAATGTACTGAGAAGCCACGCTGGATAGCTAGAAGTGAGTACTCTACTTAGAATGTGCTTATAAATGGTTGACGCCAAACAGGTCTCTGGGGAAGGATTGATTATTTACTTATTGTTTCCTAAGCATTATTATCTGTCTGGGTTCTAATATAGATTTTATTTGCAAAGTGAGTAATTTGGTACATGGAAAAAGTGATAGACTTAGAGAGAGAGGACTTGGACTTTAGTCCTAGCCAGGCAACTTATTACCTTTGAGATACTTTTTAGGCAAATTACTAAATCCTCTGGGTCTGTTTCTTCACTTACAAAATGAGAAAGTTAGACTAGATGACATTTAAGGCAACTCATCACTCTGAACCCATAGTCCTTTTCATTCTTAAGGCTTTTGCGTCATGTGCTTCCAAGGAAAGTTGTCCAGTGATAATATACTAGACAGTGACCGCAAATAACCAGATTATCTAAATCCAACAATGAACCAAAAAATGTGAGAAATTCCCTTACATTATATTTTTGCCCTTATTGTCATGTGAAAGCCTCAATAAAAAGTTGATGAAAAAGTCAACAAAGAAGTGATATGACCACTTTATAGGCATAGAGCCACAAGAGACCTCACTAATCATTAAGTTCATCTTTCTCATTTTATAGATGACAAAGGTAAAGTGTCCCAACATCATACATTAAATAGCAGAATTGGATTTCATACTCAAGTCCTTTGAATCCAAGTCCTATGCTCCTAATGTTAAAAAATAATGTGTAATTCCCAATAAGATCAGGAGTGAAACAAGATTGTTCACTATCACCATTACTATTTAATATTGTATTAGAAATGCTAGCTTTGGCAATAAGAGTTGAGAAAGAGATTACAGGAATAAGAATAGGCAATGAGGAAACCAAATTATCACTCTTTGCTGATGATATGATGTTATACTTAGAGAACCCCAGAGATTCTACTAAAAAGTTATTAGAAAAAAATAATGTGTAAAGTGTCTTTTCCATTGCCCAAAGCATATCTATTTCTGACATCAAACCATTTGATAGTCATGAGGATTTTGGTCATAAAGACTTTCTTTCCTGGGTTTCATTAGTGATAACTACTGAAGAGGCATGAGCTGTAATATCCAAGAAAGACAGCTGCCAGGTCCCCAAATAATGGAAGATGGAACAAGGTTGGAGGTGGGATCTATGCCTCCAATTCCCTACTCTTTCTAGAGCTCTTGGCTATGGCATACTGTGTAATTTTCTGTAGAGTTTAAAGAGAAACCACATTCATGGTGATGACTTAGCTCTGTTGGTTCTTGCTGTCTCCTGTCTATATTTCCCTCAGGGTCCTTTGTTGTCAAACTCTTCAGATCTTGTTATTACAAGTATGCTTATATGCTTACGGATTTTTACTGAGATCAGATGTCAGCTTTTCATTCCTTGCCAGCCAATTAATGTGGAAGGAGGTAGAAGAGAGTTGTTAAGAGTGAGAGAAAAGGAGAGAAGCAATAAAATGAGCAGCATCTCTTAACTGTACGTCTTTGCTTAGAGTCACCATTGAGATCATAGCTATTCTTACTTCTGGCTCCCTATAGAATATGCTACTTTGAAGGCTGCTTTCTTGTGGTTCTTTATTCTGGCCAAACATACAGAGTTAATGTAATACTGTGATTGTTCTGCTATATGTGTGTGTAAAAATAGTTTTAGAAAGATTCCAAATGAACTTCTAATATTTGTAGTTCCTTTTGTCCAAAAATAATTAGAATACTAGATAAGCATCAGATGATGTTAGTTCTGAGAAAATAATTGAATCATGAGTGCATGGGCTGAATATGATGGAACAGCTTGAATGAAGGATCAGCTAGGTAAGAAGAGATCCAAGAGACTGAAGGGCTTTTAAATCAGAAAGAAAGCCATATCCTTAGTTCAGAACCTTATTGAAAGTTAAGTCAGCATTTTTGTTTTATTAAGAATAATCGTATTCAATTTTTATATTCAATATTCCTATTCAATTTTGTGGCCAACACAATAAAGGGAAACATTTTTGTGTTTCATTTGTTGTTTAGTTGTGTTTGATTCTTCATAGGCTTGTTTATGGGATTTTCTTGGCAAAGTTACCAGAGTGTTTTGCCATTTCCTTCTCCAATGTCCCCAATTTACAGAGAAGGAACTGAAGAAAATAGGCATTAAGTGATTTGCACAGGGTGGATTTGAATTCAGATCTTCCTGACTCTAAGGCTGGTGCTTTATCCACTTGGATCACCTAGCTGCCCCTGTATTTTATTTACATTTATTATATTTCAAAAAGCAGTGAGAGGTAGTAGATTAAGAAAAGCCCTTAAAAACCTGGGTTCATGACATACACTGATTTGTGACTTTTGACAAAGAACTTAAGATTTTAGTACTCTAGGTTCAAATTGCAAGACATTTTCTGAAATCAAGTTGAAATAACTTCTTTTCGTAGTTGCATCAGTGCTAATGATGATGATGACGAAAACAATAATGAGGAAGAATAGGAAGAAGAAGAAGATGACGATGGTAGTGATGATGGTGGTAACAGTAATGACAGGGATACAGGATATGAAAAGTGTATGAGCTGAGCAAAGTTCTTGCATAAGATTTTTTCTCTTTTCTTATGTTTTTCTGGAAAACTCTTTAAATAACATCTCTGAAAACTTTAATCTTGCATTACTCAACAGGATACTTTGCTCTTTGGGCTATGGTCTTCTTATCCATAAAATGAATTGGTTTAATCTAGAAATAGTGGTATGCGACAGCTAACTTATATAGACTTATAAACGTTGCTTTTAAGTTCTATGTGGGCATTTTCACATTTGAAAATCAGCAAGTGGTCTTGCATAAGATTTTGTAAGTGTTTTTAAGTTAGTACAGTATGAGGAGGGTAAGTCATAGTAGACCAGTGCTAAGGGACCTCCCCATATGATTAGTTTGATGAAGTATTCTAAAATAAGTCCTTTCCCTTCAGTGAATAATCAATTGGTAAAGTTTTCTTCCCATGTAATTTTTCTTCTTTTTGTTGTTCAATCATTCCATTAGTGTTCAATTCTTTGTGACCCCATTTGGAGTTTCCTTGACAAAGATTTTTGAGTGATTTGCTATTTTCTTCTCCAGCTCATTTTATAGACAAGGAGACAGAAACAAACATGGTTAAGTTACTGGCCCAGAAGTTACTTGGTGGATTTGAACTCAGGTTTTTCTAACTCCAGGTTTGGCATTCTATCTACTGCACCACCTAACTGTTCTTCCACCTAGCTATCCAGGGTTTCTTTATGTCTCCTATAAGGAGATGAAGTAATACAGATAAGAACTTCTTTAAATGACCTCCTCATACAGATATACCTAAAGTCAACTACCTATAGACAGGGATTACAGCTAATTTGGAAAAGTATTCCTTTAAAAATTCATCATTATTTCTTATGGTATTTCTAATCATTCATATTGATCAATGTTCTCTTTCCCCACCAACTAAATATCTATGGGTAATATACAAAAATAATTTAATTTCTTAAGAGGTAAATAGTAATTTTTCTTTAAGATGCTCTTTTTTAAAGTTTTCTGACACATTGGTCTTTAGGAAGAACAAAATAATTAAACTTAAAATGTTCAGAAATGGCCAAGTTGGCTTTTTCAACCCCATCCCCAAGTGGTCTTTCCTTACTCCTTCAGCTAGAAACTCCCTTGATCAGTGCAAGAAGTGGTACTCCAACACACGAATGTGATTTTCTATTTATTTTTTTATAAACATGTAGTTTCTCTACAATAGAATGTAATTTCCTAGAGAGGAAAACGTTTCATTTTTGCCTTTGTTTCCTAACATAGTGGGCAAGCATATTTTGGGGAGAGTGAAATGTATCTAATTTTATTAATGTGGGAAATTTCCAACAACTAATAATTAATGTTCCCATAGATATAGATAAAATCATCTTATTTGATTTGTCACAGCAACCTTATAAAGTAGGTGCTGACATGCTATTATTTCCATTTTACAGAAAAGGAAACTGAGGCTGAGATTAGGTAACACTCAAAGAATACAGTTAGTGTATGAGGCCAGATTTGTACTAGGGTTTTCATGACTGCAGATCTAGCCCTCTGTCCTAACAGAGTGAGAGGATGTATGATATGATAGAAAAAGTGCTAGGTTTGAAGGCATTAAGTCCATCCTGACTGTCACTTGCCACATAATATGACATAGGATAATGGACCTCAGGCCTCTTGGGAACTTACTTTTCTCTTTTTAAAAATGTGTATTCAGCTAGAGAACCTCTAAAGCTCCTTCTATCTACAGACCTTTAGCATTTATGGAACATATCATTGTCTCCATACATTCTACATACGGCATATAAGAAGGCTCAGCAGAGACTTAAATGGTCCTCCCTTTTAAATAGCTTTTCCCGATGAGTCTAAGAAAATTTCCTTACTTTCAAAAAAGAGCAGATCTTTGTCCACTCTTCATCTGTTGTATATTGATTTTTTTCTAAAAATCTTGGAGAAAACTGGAATGATTTCTCACTGATGTGGTCATGTAGAATTCTTTCCTCATGAGTTACATTTGATGCCTGATGTTCCTTGTTCTCAGATTCCCCTGTGCAAAGTGTGGCATTTGTGTTGTTCTCTAACTCTGTGGCTAGTTTTTATAAGTCTGATGATCCTATCTCTTTCCTAACCAATACTCAGAATCAGGACAGCCTTACTTCAGGTCTGGTCTCTGACACATACTAGTTATGGTGACTGTGAGTAAATCACTACATTGATGAAGTCATATGCCTAGATCAGAAAAAAAATAAAAATTTTATTATGCCTAAAATATCACCATTCTTACTATGCATTTGCTTCGAATGAAGTTGGATTTCTGAAAATTTTATTCACCTCTTAGAAAATTAAGATAATTTTGTGTATTATCCATAGATATGTAGTTGGAGATGGGCAGGGGGCATTGAACACTTATAGTATTTAGAAATGCCATGTCATGCCAGGATATCGTTCTAGAATAAGATTGGGAAAGTCAAATGGTTAGGGCATTACTGAGAGATGCATTTAATATCTAGTAAGGTACATGGCCACCATAACTGACATTCTCTATTTTTTTTTAGCAAATACCTTCTTTCCAGACCAAAAAGTGTTTTGAATGTTCTTTTTCTCATTTTCTTTTTTCTATGTATTTAGAATTCTTAGGAAATTTCAGAAAAAAATAAAGATGTTCCAAGGAAATATCTTGACTTGTTGGAATTTTTGGCAGAATGGGAAAGAAGAAGCATTTGATACCTCCCACTACCACCACCAACAAAAAACAAGTCTAACATAGCATGCTCCATCCTATAGTTACAAGATGGCATTTAGATTCCTACTTTAGACAACTTGCAAAGGTTGCTTTTTAAAAAATATTTACTAAAACTAAACTTTATCTCCAAACAATTTTGAGCAGCAACAAAATTTGACATTCCTATTCCCAGCTGCAAAGTTGTTTTAGTTTGGGAATACATCGTCCTATTTCAATTTAAACACCACAAAATCAGGAACTAATCTTCATGAATATATTATAACATGTATGTGCTGATGCAATACATCATTGCAAAGGCAGGCTTAGGTGGTGCAGGGGACAGAGTGCTAAACTTGGGATCAGGAAGACCTGAGTTTGATTCTTGCTTTAAACATTTATTAGCTATGTGACCCTGAGCAACTCACTTGCTCAGTCTCAAATCTCCTTTTATCTGAGGGGAAATAAAATCCATTTGCTTCCTCAATGTGAAAAGGCTTGATTGTTCTATGATAGCGCAAGAGTATAAATGAGAGGAGAAAAAAAATAATACCTTTGATTGGGTAGACTCCACATAATAAAGACATCACAATAAGATAGATTAGAAGTTTTAGCTATCATGCAGTATCAATTGAAAGTTTCCACAGACTTTTGTCCCTCTACTTAGTTTGAGAATTTCTTAATATCTGTCAGTATGTCTTTGGGACTAAATTAATTTGCATCCATTTCTGCTTTCTTTTGAAAAGTTTTTATTGTCAGTCCATTAAACTTTATAAACTTAACTTTATCATACTCTTTTTTTTTGTTTGTTTATGAGCCAATCATATAATTGAGGTTTTTTTTTTTTTAATTAAAAAACATACTTTCACTCTCGGTTAGTATTCTTTGGATTTTGCCATCATATAAGTACTATAAGTTGAACTGAGAATTGTTGTCTCACTCTTGATATGATACATGCCTAGAAGTCAGTTTATTTTTTTGGTGAATTTATTTCTCTTCTTCAATTGTAAAATGGATACATTCTATAGGAAATTTTTTGAACCATCTAAAACCTTTCATTTATTACAGCATGTTCAGGTATTCCTCAATTGATGAGCATCCCCCTCAATTTTCAACTCTTTGCTACCACAAAGAGAACTGACATAAATATTTTAGATCATATAGCTTCTTTTCCTTTTTCTCTACTCATCTTGGGAAACAGACCTAGTAAGGATATTGCTGGGTCATCGGGAAAAGGGAAGTCTAATAACGCTTTGGGCATAATTCCAGATTGCTTTCCAAAATGGTTGGATCAGTTCACACAGTTCATAATTCCCTCAACAGTGAATTAATGTCCCATCTATTTTATATTTCATCCTCAAGTCTTAAAATTGCGGAACCCATTCTGAACTGATTTTTCTCCAGATCCATTATATTCCTACTCTAACTGAAGGTCATGACTAAGATAGTTATTGCAAGACAATAGTCAAAAAAGGGGGTTTATATTATAAATACATCTGGGTAAGAGCTAAAATCATCTCTTTAGCTAATAGATTAATGAAAGATATTAACTTTTCTAAATACTGTGATATTCTGTGACATCACAAGCATGCAAGATTCTTAGCCAAAAAGAGATGACTTAGTACCTCAAAACTGGTAAACAAAGATCAAATTAAGTGGTACAAGGAGATGCTATTTAGAAAGGGATTTTAGAAAATATATAATAATTTGACAGTTTTCTTTCCTTTACCATTCCTTAAGCCCAGACATGTTCATCTAAAGTATTTATAGGTACAATAGCCGGTATAGGGCAGAGCTTGGGGAATAGAATGGAGCAAGATTGTAGAAAGAGAAACAAAAGATACAAGGGAGGGAATAAGAAATTGCATTGGCTTCTCACTAATTCTTAGGATAAATAAATAAATTTTAGAAAATAAACTTTACAATATGAGAGTTGGAATATATTCTAGTGGCAATCTAGTCCAACTTATGCATGAATCTCCTCTATAGCATATCTAACATGTGGTCTTCTGATCTACGTTGAGTTCCATTGAGGGTGCAGACCTTATTTTTGGCTTTCTTTGTATCTCTAGTGCTTAGAGCAGTGTATGGAGTATCCAAGTGACTAGCACTTCTAGTATGAGGGCTTGGTAAGCCCTTTCCAGAGTTACTCATCAACTTTCGGTATCCACTTGGCACTCAACTCTCATTTATGAACCCAAGAAGCTGTAGCATGTGCAGTAGCCAAACCCCAATAAACCGTTTCAGCAGACAGACTAAACCAAGTTGAGGGTAATCAACAGACCATAAACCCATTGGGGAGTTTTGGGGATGTCTACCCCAAGCATGTGAAGATTTTCCACAACAGAATGGACTGATGAGAACATTTGTTCCAACATCCATGTAGGTAGCTGAAGCAGGCACTGCAGAGCACTTGGAGCTTGATTAGACTTCAAAGATGTCAAGGTCATCCATTACATCCCAGGCTATCACTAGTCACCTTGACTTTTGTCTTGCCACTGACTCAGGAAGAGAGAGTAAAGCTGACAACTTTGTACAAATTTGCCTCACTTAAATCCAATTCACACCTAAGTTAAGGCATTACCTTGTGAGGTCACTGATCCTCTGAAAATGAAGAGCAAACAGCAAGTGTTTAGAATGGTACCTAGCACAAAATGAGAGCTTAGTAAATGCCTGATCACTTACTGAATGAGATGTCTATGATATATCTCATTGATAATGTCCAATAGGAAATCTAAAAGATAGATTAGGGCTGGATTTTTAGATCTGGAAGTTACGTGTATATAGATAATAATTAAACTCTGTTATGGGAGCCACTGGCTAGTGGCTGCTGGGGGTCTAATTCTGACCGGCAGAATAAATCCCTTCAGGTGAGAGAATGATAACGATACAAGGAGACTGAGAGAAGCTACAATCTCTGACCTCCCTCCTCCTCCCTCTTGCTCTGATTTATTTTATTCTCAATTCACAAGCAACATCTGCGTCAGTAAAGACTGACTTGCAATTCCTTCAAGTGTGTTATGATTCACAGCTGTGGAGGTTTTCAGAAACTGGACCTGCCCCTTCACACTTAAGCATGGTCCTTAACAAAATCCAGGAGGCAATGATGAGATCACCAAGAGAAAAGGTGTAGTGAAAGAAAAGGGTCTAAGACAGTGTAACATGTATAAGTGGTGGATAATGATCAAGAAAAGGAAATTGGGAAGAAATAGCAAGAAACACAGGAGGTGAAACAAATGCAAAAAAAGAGAGCCTCCAGGAAAAGAAAGTGATCATCACTGTAATCCTTGGATTTTAATGGTTTAAGTTATTATTTTTAAGAAAAAGAAAATTCTCTTTTCAACTCCAGGATTCATCTTGCCCTGAAACTGATCAAATCTCACTCACATAGTAGTAATGGGATAATTATTTTTGTTCCTTTGAAAGACAAGGTTGGTCAAAAGATCTCTGTGTATTTGGATTCAGTTTAGTCTCAGTATCAGCAAATTGAAGTTTTTATACAAGCATTTACTAAAATTCTACCCAAGACAGGAAACTAAGTATCCATCAACTGTTCATTTTTCCTTCCCCAAAATACATATTGCCTCAGATTTGAAAAGAATGGTGTCTGGGTAAATGAGTATAGAAAGACCCAAAAAGGAGTCTCTGTTCCCCACCCCCATCTACAAGGCCTTTGTTCATACCATTCCCACATGCTTCTTTGCCTCTCTCTTCTGCTCTCCCCATTTATCTTTATGTATTGAAACCATGCCCTTCTTTTAAGACCTAAAATGTTTTTCATGAAATCGTCTTTGACAACCTCTTTTTACCCACTTAACCTCAAGTATTCATATCATGGCAATAAGATAGAGCAGTGGATAAAGCACTGAGATGGGGACTGGAAGACCATTTTAAAAATGGCCTCAGACATCAATTAAGTGTGGGATGTTGGGCTTAAGCTCTGTCTGCCTCAGTTTCTTCAACTGTAAAATAAGGATATTAATAATACCCACCTCCCAGGATTGTTGTGAGGATCAAATGAGATAAAACTTGTAAAACACTTACCACTATGCCTAGCATGGTATAAACAACTAAAAAGCCCATGGCTCTGGTATTTAATAAATGCTTGTTCTTTTCCCTTCTCAGATTTTTCATAGCTTGAACATCTCCTTGGTGCTTTATTTCATTCTGTTTTATGACACAGTGATTTTAACCTATTTTTCTTACCATTAACAAATATTTTAAGAGCAAGATTTATATAATATATAATTTTGTATCCTCAGTTACCAGCACAGAGCTTTACATATATTAGGTGTGTTATAAAAGTTTGTTGAATGAATGAAAAAAAAATGAATGATAAGAGCAAATAGATAGTTTACCCTTCAGGTTCAGGTCATCCCTATAAATTTGAGGTCTTTAGAGTATTCAAGGGGCCAAATTAACACACTATTTCTGAATCTGTGCTGGGAATATTTCTCCTACACACTCCTTCTGCCTCTTCACCAAAGAAAGTCATAATTCAATTCAAGAATTTGAGATCAGTACAGAAGTCATCTCATCAAGTATAAGTCAGAATGAGTAATTTGAATCCCAGAACATATTGTTAAGAAGTTTACTCTTGGATCCTCCTTTAATTCAAGAAACTATAGCAAGATCCATTCCTGGCCATTTTCTAGCATCAGACTACTGGATACTAAAAAACTGGACAATTACGTTTGTAGTTTTTTCCTAAAAGAAACTATGTTATAAGCTTGTTTGGAAAACTTCATTGTTTCCTAAAGATCCTATTATTTGTCTTGGTATTGTAAAGTAAAATACTTGAAGGTATTTAAATATTCACCTAAATGAAATGCTTCTTTTAGCTATCATTGTAGTTACTTTAGTTTTTAAATCATTTCCTTTCCATCTTATAAAGATTAAAAAAAAAAACTTTAAAAGTCTCTTCAGTCTCTAAATTACATTATTAAGGTCATATGAATGTCCCATCAGCTTATACTTTTCTAGATAGTAATACTCTCTTATTTTCCCAGACTTGCATCTTATCTATTGTTGCTTAATATTAAAATTGGGAAATAGCATTTCAGGAAAACATAAGACACACAGATTTAATCCTTCATTCAGTTAAAAATGGGCCATCTACATTAGACCATATTTATACAATGAACTTTGTAAACTTTCAGATACTATATAAATGTGAGCTATTTTTATTTTCATTGCTCTTTAGGGTTTCACTGCCACTATTAAGCTTTGAAACATAGAAACTGCCAAATTCTCCAATACTCTCAACAAGCTTTGTTTTCAAAACTAAAACCTTATGGATGTGCTAGATTTCACTTGATCATAGTCATTTGTTGAGATTCTATAATCCACATCATTACCGATGAAAATGCTTATTATTTTACTTAAGGACTTGGGTTTATTATGCTATCAGTTCATCCTATTGGTCCCAAATTGGCTGCACCTAAAAATATAGTTCTACATCTAAAATGAAATCTCTTTGAAGGGAAAAATATAGGTATAATGAAAATAACTAATTAGAGGTTGCACAAAAGTTTTATACAAGTTGGATGTGGAAAGGAAGAAGAATGGAATATCTTTAGACCACTGTGACATATAAATATGGAGCTTAGAGATTCTAAGAAGTGCTTCCCTTTGCCCATTGAATCTTTCTGATACAATATTTATGTCAACCTGGAAAGAAATCTCTAGTAGGGTGTTCCTGGAATCTATCCTGATTAAATGAATATATATATATATTTATGAAAGATGATGATGAAATGAGCACATTCACAAGTACATGGGGTTTTTTAAGTTAAAAATTATTAATGTATCTTTAAAAAGAACTCATGCTGTAGCACAGAGAAACAAAAAGCCTCAGATTCAAGAGTAAAATATCAAGGGAACACAAATGAAAAAAATAAGAAAACAAACTGAAGTGAGACATTTAGTTTGGGATCAGAAATTAAGATGAATCTTTGAAACACTACTCGTGCAGATGACTTCGTGATGGTTAACATGTTTGCAAAAGGAACAATTCTTTCCACAGTTGTTATATTTTTCACAATACATTTTCCAAGGAAATTTTTTAAAAGACTTGTTAATAAACAGCACCTTTTGCACAAAAATTCAGAAATATTTATCTAGAAGACATGAAAAATGAGAATTCTATGTGATATTCTTGCAGACATATATATACACATATATATGCATATATATAAACATACAAACACATACACATATATACCTTGTGAATTTACAATGTTATTTGGTGCATTAGTCCAGCAGTGAGGCAAGCTCACAGAGCATGGCTTATGTAGACTATATTGCCTTGAGTGTGTATTTTTAGTAGCTCAACATTGCTGAATTAAAAAAAAAAAACCTCTGAAGCTTAAACCTCTGCCAGTTATAGAGAATTCCATTAATAACAATGGAAAATTATTTAGCATTCCATTAAGCAAGCACAGCATGCTTAGGTCGTTCCTTTGAGATACATGAAACGTCCAAATTTTGTGCTTAGTAAAGTTTGAAAGTCTCACCGAGGAAAAGTGCAATCCATTTCAGTTGCTTATTTATTATTTCTTTGGGTTGTGTTGACTTTTAAAAAACACACACATACAACAGAGAAGCAAAGTGGAATTTGAATATCAAACGCAAATCCTGTTTTCAGTCCCAGGTCAAGTAATGAAGCAGACTCCCATATTTAAGTGTGAGAAGTACATAGGATTTTGGTCTTCTGAGCACCTGGACTTAGGAGTTTCTCTACTGCTGTCTTTATTTTCTTCCCAAGTCCTCATAGTCTCCTGGTAAAAGTAGTTTAACAGGTCTGAGAGGTATGGGCTAGACTTGCAGTGGTGATAGGGTTACCATTTTCCTGGAATGGAGACACCGCACTCATACCATCCAACATAATAGTAGGGCGTTCCAAAACCAATTCGGCCAAATTCTACAGGCTCTTGACGATACTGGCGATGATAACCTGGAATGATTAAGGAAAAAAATAGATAAGATGAAAGGAAAGAAAGCAGGAAGATAAAGAGAAAATGCAACATTAGTATTTGAGGGGGGAAAAAAAAGAAATGTGAAATATCTTCTTTCAGAAGAACACTGATTGGTACATATTCAGTAATTATCCCAACGATCTTTTTGTTCAGCAAATGCCTCCTCAATGCAATAAAGAAGGCAGATTTCCCATATATTTAATGTCTTTTTTCTTCTCCCATGAATGAAATAATACAGTTTAAAATTTCCTTTGCCTTATAGTCTTTCAATTCCAATTCCAATTCCAATTCCAAATATCTCTATATTTATGTGGAGATGTAACAAAATTTGACCACCTATCTGCTTATGTTCCTGCCTTTCTAAAAGCATTGCGTTTTCTCTACTTCTTTCTACTGAGTCCAATACTACCCATTCTTCAGAGACTCATTTCAAAGTTCACTTCCTCTGTATAGCCTTCCCTGGCAACCATAGCATAAAATGCTCTCCTTCTTCTAAATTCAAATAGCAGTTAGTATCTGCACAAGTTACAATAATTTTCCATTATTGTCTTGAAGTATCATTTAAATCTTTGATATTTGACTTTTCATGTCTTTTTATCTTCTCATTCCAGATTGACTGAAATCTCTTTGAGGGCAGAGACCATACTTTATGTGTACATACTACATAAAATTTAGCAGTGGTGTACACACAACAAGCCCTTAATTTGGCGTTGTTTTGATTTTGGATAAAGTATCGAGAAGCCTTTATTTAACCCAATAAGTTTCCTGAAATGCCACAACACTGCACATGCTTTAATTGACAATTCCAAGAGCCATATAGAATTCCATACCCAAATTTTGGTCCTCCTTCTACTCCTTCCCTCCAAACCCATGTTGCTTCTTTTGTAGGCAAAAAGTCACTTAAATGTCAATTGGGGAGCACAAATATGTCTGTTACTCATCTTACCTTGAACAGTTGGCAGAGCTTCTACATATGACTGAGGACCTGTTCTTCCATCCAAGTGTGAATCTACAAACTGACAATGGTCCTCACCTCTCCCCCAACTATCTCCAATGCTGTAGAAAGTATCTGAAAAGATCATACACTCCATAAAAACACAACCACATCACTTCATTATGAGCATTTGTAGCTTACACAAAGGATGACTGATTACCAAAACGTGGGAGGGGAAACTTTAGAGATCAATGAGTCCATGGGGGTTCTAAGTGACAGAGTAAATTAAATATTTGAGCTGGAGTGTTTCTGGCTTCAGAGTATTTCTACTACCACAACAAAGATAGTAGAAATTAAAGGTAAGGGGAAGTGAAAGCAGACAGAGAGTCTATTATAAAAGCATTTTCTCAAGTATAAAGTAGTTCATAAATATAAAGTCTTATTAACAGAGAAAATGGGCTTTTGTACATCTATGAAATTCTTGAAATTTGTTTAGCAGTAAAAGTTAGTAAGTTTGGATCCAAACTCATTTTTTGATCCCATATAAGATGCTTTTTTTACTGTGTCATTTGAGAGGAATGGGGAAGGGGATTCTCCCAATATACATTCCTAAGAAGCAGCACATGCTTTGCTGCTCTGGACTTAAGTCAGGGCCAGAATATAGTTCAGATAACTTTGATACTTTTGAGTCAGCACATCTTTTAATCTAAATGATTTAATTAGGTGTCAATCAAAAGCAATATCCCAGATAACTTACCTTTTAAGTTATCACTTAGGTAGATCTTATACCTTAGTGAATTACAAAGAACAACTCCCACAAATTTTCGGTACCATGTGCGCTTCACATATTGTCTCCCATGGCACTCTGTGTAGCTAGGATCACGTTTGAAAGCAAATGGAATCCAAATGGGCTCCCCGCCTTTATAATACAAAAGGTGATAAAAGGTATTCTGGTTCAGTTTTAGTATTTCACAGCATAGGTTGCCTACAAGACACTTTGATTGATTCTTTCTTTTTTTTTTTAACAAGAAGAAAAATTCACTTCCTTTTTACATTATCTTGATTCCTTCTTATTATGTATCTATTAAATCATATGTCATTAAAAGAATACTTAGCCTAAACAATTAAATGGAAAACAGTGTGAAATGTTTATAATTCCTTTATAATTTTAGTCTGTCATCTTTTTATAACTGTTAAATTATGGTTATAAATTATTACCTGAATTTTAAAAAATCCTCATACTTTTTAAAAATTGATGGCTATGAATTTGCAATTGAAATTTATTTTGCCAATTTAGGCAATATTACTCATAGGTTTAGAGCTGGAAAGAAACTTTAGAAGTCATCCACTCTGAACCTTTCATTTTAAAAATAAAGAAAATGAGACCCTATAAAATTAAGTGAATTCTCCAAGGTCACATAGGTTGTATTTGATTCCAAATCTAGCATTTTTTTCTCTCTATCATGCATCTCTCATTCATTCAATTCACTATTAATTGATCAGGACATAAGTTAAAGAGGAACTAACAAGACCCATATGGATTCAACTAAATGCTTTCTTTAAAAAAATCTATTATTTTATTGATATTCTTCTGACAGCAAAGATCCCAATTCTTCTATGACTAAGAAGTGATTTTTATGCCTTGGAGTAATCAAAAAACCCATCACCTGGTGACCAACCTTGTGCTAATTATGCCCTTTGCACTTAGCCCAACTAGTCGTAGGAAGACCAATATAGAGTAGTTAGTGATTATACTTGGAACCTTTCTAGTTTGGACAAACCTCTGCTAAAAGCATTTGTTCTCTGCCAGAAATTTTGGAGCATGACTTTGGTGGAAGCAGAGCTTTGGAGCTTGGATAAAACTGTGATATTGTCCTAATCCTCCTATTATGAAATCCTTTGCAAAACCTCCTAGTTGGAAGGAACCTCTAGAGGTCACCTGAACAAGAATCTTCTCCATCATACCAGACAGTGGTCATTCAGCCTCTGCTTAGAGAATTCCAGAGGCACCCAAGACTTCCTCAGACTTCCCCCATGAGTCTATTTCTCAGGAGGTTGCTGTCTCATGATAAGACTCAGTATTTCTTAGGAGTATATGTACTTTAACAGTGAACTCCAGGAAATTTGAAAGCAATTTGAACCCAAGGAAATTAAACTATAGAAGAATGACAGTAGGAGGGAAAGGTTAATTTTTTGAGAATAAGAAAGACTATGTGATATAGTGATATAGAGAGATAATCTCTGGGGAGGTTGACCCATAAAACTGACTTTGACTTCTAGCAACATGAGCTAATTGACTTGTCTTAAAAGAAAGCAAAAAGTAATATCATATAGTCAAAACTTAAAGTATAATTAAAATGCTTATGAATAGAAATACTGAATATAAAAAATTTAATATAATCAGAAACTGTATTTCAAAATGTGAGTCTTGCAATAACTGGATCTTCTTTCTCCATTACTACTTTCTCTCATTACTAATGAGAATTCCTGTATCATTTCTCTTCTCTAGTTGAGAAGGTGAATTTTAATTATTGGATAATCTAGAACATGTTGAATAGAAATTTAGCATTGCCCTATTAGTCACATGTTTGAGTGGCATAACATATAAGCAAATATCTATTTATTTCTGGATTCAATTTAATCAGAGGCACATCTTTGGGTCATTTGTCATGGAATGTAACTTACCTGGAGGTCTTACAACAAGCAGTGGATTGTCTGTAAGAAATAAAATAAATTAGAATTTATTAACTTGTCTTACTTCATCTATTTACTATCCACATGACAGAATGTATTTGCTGTCCTTCAATCTATATTGTATTACATGGAGTATGCTTAGACTCCATAGAAATTCAGAAAAGGAAAATACAGATTATTTGGCAAACCACAAAAGTTTTCTACAATACTTATATTCAAATCATTTATCTGAGAGTAATGCTCTCTTTAAAATTCACAACCTTGTTAGTAACAAACTCATTTCCTGAAATTTTTTTTTATTGCAGATGATGATACAAAAGGATTGAATTAACCTATACTGATGGATTTCTGGTATTTTTGAGCCAAGGGTGCCTACAGTATTAGTCAATGCTATTTTGGATGTTCGTTAATTAATGTTCCTTTACATTCACATTTTCTTAAGGTTTTCTATGAGAGACTCCTTTCTCATGCCATCCACTTCTTTCCATGAAAGGAAAAGTATGTAATTTCATCCCTACTTAATCATATTTACTCTGGTTGCTAGCTCCTGACTTAGAATGGAAGTAACAAATTCTGAGGGCTGTTTAAGCTATTTAAAAAATAACCTCACAATGTATCTTACTTAAGTATTCAAGCACCAATAATCATCAACATTCCGATTTCTGGTGGATCCTGGAAAAACTCTCAAGTGGTTAAAAAAAAAAGTTAAAAGGAATACGTTTCCAGATTTGATGCTGAGATTTATATAACATAGATTGTAACATTTCCTAAAACTAAGATATCATGAATTTACAGATTTAGATAACCTTAAGTTGAGCCAATATATGAGGATATTATGATGATTATGTTCATGTTTTTACCTCACTATAAGTCACTAATTGTTTCAATAAGGTAACAGGAATTGGAGAAATTCAGCTAATCTGGTTTATATGTAATCCAACTAGATAATTCAGACATGCGAGATTGTGGGTAAGACATAATCACCACCACAAAAACTGATGCAATGGTTTGGAGTCAAGACAAAGAAGATTCATGTGTGAGGGTGTTTCTTAGGAGTTTGTCTTTTTAAAAGTAGTATTTTAAGCCCTAACCTTAACATATGTACTACTTACTACTCAAGTTCCAATAGAGATTTTTAGACTTTCATTTACTAGCTTATTAATCTTGAATTGCCTGGCTTTGGGGTGATCTTAGAGCAGTTAACCTAATAAGGGTCAAATTTCCACCTTGTATCCAGAAATGTTATCCTCAGATAATTTGCCAACTTTCCGAAGATAATTCTGATGAATAACAATTCTCTTCATCTTTCCCATTTGTAAGTGGAAATAATTACTCTAAAAATTGTTAACATGAAGCATGTGAAAACATTTCTGAAGCCAAAGTTCTTCCCTGAGATATTACACCTATTTAAGCTTTGATTTAGTTCACATTTATTTCACTGGCTTTAAGAAATTATCTTCCAGGGACAAATTTTTTGTAATGAGTCTACAATTATGTAATGTGCTAACTACACAAATCATCCTGATAGAGGTGATATTTTTGCTGGAGATTTACTTGTTTGACATTCTTTTACTTGTGCGTGTCATGTAGCCACATGTGTGGTAGAATATTATAACTGCCTTAGTAATCCATCTCGTTGCAGAATGAAGAACATTTGTTAAAAAAAGAACATAAGAATTGATTTATTGGGATAGAGCCAGACATGATCTACACAGCATTGTGTCTTTGACAGGGATGACTAGCACATGGTTATTCTCTGTGTCAATGTCTGCAAAGGTTAAGGATGCTACCCCAATAAACATGAGTCAATTGGAAGAAATTAGCTCATTTTGTACATTTTCAGCTTAAATAATATCTTAATTACACTATTAATGTTAAGTAAATCCAGACAAATTCTGGTGAGTTGTTATATTTTTGTTTTGTTTTTATAAAGAAGATAAAATTTACTTTTGAGTAAACAATTGTGTATTGGATGCCTCTTAAGCCAAATTACTTTTATATTCTTCAGCTGTTCAGAATTAGAAACAAATTTTTAAACTTTGGAGCTAAATCTTTCACAGATACTTTCAAACTTATTCCCATGCTGTTGAAAAATAGATTCCCCCACTACAGAATTTAACCTTTTCATTTCTCAGGAAACTGATATGGAAACTTTTCTTAATACCATTAGTACAATGAAAAGAAAAAAAATGACACCTTTTTTTTTTCAAAAAAGAAAAATCAGAAGTGATTTTGCTAAGGCTAACACTTTTGTTTTGTTTTGTTTCTCACTTAATTGTACTTATTATTAGGGATTCTTTTTATAATATGGAAAAGGGCTGATTTTTCCCATTTGATCATATATTTGATTATACCCATTGATTGGGGGTATAGTTAATTAAGTTGTGATACATGAATGTAATGGACCATGAGAAAAAATGAGTATGATGAATATGAACTCATACAAAGTGGAATAAGTAAGACTAGGGAAATTATATACACAATGACTACAACAATGGAAACAACAACAAAATAATAGAAACTGAATACCGTGAGATGATCAAACTTAATTCTAAATAAGAGATATAAGAAGCCATTTCTCTTATTTCTTTGCAGAAGTAGAGGACTATCGTAGAACATTGAAAACAATGTTAGATTTTTATATGAAGCTCCCCTTTATCTTACTTTTTAAAAAATAAAACAGTTATTAAGAGGAAAAAAAGACTACATTAAGAAATGTAGATGATTTTAAAACATTAAATCAATAAATAATTTTAAAAAGAGAAAGGAAAATCCAAAACTTATGATAATACGTACCTGATTCCGTAACAAAAGAGACTGAAGGACTCATAGGTCCATAACCATAGGGATTTTTTGCTTGTACTTTAAAATAATATCTAAAATGTAAAGAAATTTATTTTATTTTATTTGCTGGACAATATTTATAATCTAAAAATAACAAACATTTATGTAAAAAAAAGTTACTTCCCAATAATAAATATTACTGCTGTGATTCCCTCAAAATTGTTTTCAAATAATTTTGAAAAACAATACAGCTAACACATACTGCAACACAAATGTGACTAAGTGTTCCAAATGTCATTAATGTTCATGAATGAAGGTTTCACACCAAAAAGAAATCAGGAAAGAAAAACAGGCAAATTTAAGGTCACTTCCAGCTCTGAAATTCTGTGATTCTATGATTATTGGGAGAGAGTACATTATTTCTAGAGCCAGATGTTGAATGAGTCACTTAAGATATGTATTTTCTGAGTTGAATTGGCTTTCACCAATTCAAAATTCTTAACTACCATCATTCCATAGTAAACCCTGACTTGCACTCAAAAGTGGTTGAGTTCCACAATTAAAAAAAAGTTGTGAAGAACTTGGAAAGGATTAGAGGAGATATACAAAATGGATTAAAGAAAAAGAAGACCTATGATGAAAGCCTATGATGCACCAGGCACCAGGGTTGAAACAAGGCATTTGTATGTCCCACTTCTGCTCTGAACTTCACTCTTTGAAAGTTGTACCCTATTTCAACCCAATAAAGATTTATAAAGTGTCTGCTATGTTGAAATCAATGTGTTATTTACCACAGAACTTCAACTTTAACTGGAACACTTGATTTATTAAAAAATAAATACCCATGTGCCACAGAGAGTAGAATTCTTTAGTATTAAAAATAGGTATAATTGTAAAATGTATTATGAATAATGTTCACAGTGGTACCCTCACATGTACTGTGCTTTAGGCAACTGTCTATTTTGTCTGTCCCATAGTTCCAATGGTGGTAAGTATAAAAAGTTTATTATATCAGCTAATACGTGAGCAGCCATTTAATGGGTAAAGATTAGTAGAAGTTCATTTTAATCATGAGCAGAAATAGAGGAAATAACCAAAATATAATAATGGAAGGTTTAGATTAAACATGAAAATATTGTCATGCACTGGAATATTTTACTGAGGGAGAAAAATAATTAATTTCTCTGATCACATCAAGAAAATGTAGACAGCAAAATATAATTGGGAGCGGGGGAGCATTGGATGGAAGACTGACAATAACCTGGAAATTTAGCAAGCTGAGTCTTTCCTGATGGAGCCATTCATTAATTATGTGTCACTTCTCCCTAGACTTCAATCATCTTTTTAATATAAGAAGGTTGAAAGAGATTATTTCTAAAGTTCCTTAATGCTAACACTCAATACTATCTAACTGATCAAATCAGCTTCTTTCCTCAGGAGAGTTTTGTATGGAAGGGGTAGAAAGAGAAGAGAAACACTCTGACTACTTGTATTACAAACTTGTCCTGAATTAAAATACCTTTCTGGTACCTCCAATACAGGTTCGTATTGGAGGGAGAAAGAGGTGGAGGAAATTCTCCCATGGTATTCTTGACTTCTTCAAAAGGACTAAGGGGAAGGGTTAATTCAGTTGCAGAAATGTAGCAGGCATAGTCAATCTAAGTATAATCTGATTTACATTTACTTTCTCATTTAATATTCTCCTAACTGGCCAAATCTAAAACCAGAGACTGAGTAGAGAAAGAATAATTTCTGTCAATTTGTTTCAGTCTTAATTCTGCTTAGCAGAAATGCTAGGGGAAGTAAATCCTACCCTCTTCCAACCCACATGCTTTTCTTTCTATTTCTATGAGAGTTACACTTGTGATGGCCAATTTTTAAGGAAATATCACTGGAGAAATTGTTCCTTCCTAGGAGCAAAGCAAGCAATACTTATTAATTTTATCCCATTCTCAATTCTCCTCAAGAGACAGATAACATTTGGTTGGGCATATAATAGATATCAGATAAATATCAGTCAATTAAATTTATAAATTGGTTACTTCTCTTAAAATTTCCCTCAATTTTAAGTCAAGGATTTCTTTGTGTTTTATGATATTGGAATCTATGCAAATCCCAATATATATAAATATAATGTATATCTCCATTTATATATTCATATATGTGTGTGTATACACTTCTAATTTTTTAAAAATGCTATAGTTGCTTTATTAGCCTAGTTATCAATGAAAATAAATTTAATTTTAAGAATTCATGCTATCACCATTGAGATATTTAAATTTCTTTTCATAAGAACTATTACATATCACTTGAATCATATCTTAATTTCTGCCAATAAATATGAAAAGTGGGGTTTCAAATCAGAAATGATTCAACTCATATGACCTATTTGTAGGCAGGATTAAGAGTGAGAAATTCACAAAAGCTGGCTTCCTATGTGGAACTAACATTACAACATCTGGAGGCCTCTGGGAGGATGTCTGATTTGAAAGCCTGGGAGCAGACTGACTAAATTTCCCTGAGACACAGCTTAAACTTCTGGGACTGAAAGGAAGACCAGTAATTCCAAGAAAGAAGCTATGGAAAAGGCCTGAAGGAAACAGCATAGCATTGGGTTATTGATTATTTTAATATTCTTGATATCATATTATTGATATTATTGATAGTGCAGATTCTAGAAGAAATATAGCAGTAATCCTGAGGCTCCCAGACCTTAGGAATACTATTATTCTAACAATCTATTTGTCAATGATCCTAAAGTCTTCTGACTTTAAGAATTCTATAGTATAGTCCTAGAAACATTCCTGATTCCAGGCCTGACACGCCATCCATGAGGCCATCTCACTGCCCTAATTAACTCTAGGACAAATCAAAAATCAAATTTGAAACTGGTAAATAAACCAAAAGTCAAATTATATGTATTCAAACAACAGAAATAGCTCTGTGACCAAATCATAATTCTATATAGCTAAGAACTACTTTGTCCTTACTTGTGCACTACAGAGATTTCTTAATTTCAATATGATTAAACAGAGAGAAAAGAAAAGCCTGTTTGACAGTGCAATCGTTTTCCTTTCAAAACTCTCAATAAAGTCATTCACATCTCATTTAAGAAAGACCTTTTTTTTTCACTTAAGGAGAAACATACACATGCACAATTGAGAACACATGGGTTTCCTAGGTTCGGATGATCCAAGAAGTTTGCATTTTCCAAATTATGCATACTTTTATTCAATGGTTATGGAGTTGTTTAAGGCAAAAATATGCAGTCAGTTGGAGCTGTGGATTTGGCATACAGAAATCATAACAGTCCATGTTAAACTAGTATTTTTTATTTAAAAAAATAAGAAACCCATACAAATATACATGGGGTCTGCTAAAGATATCTCTGCTGAATAGTTGTTTTTTTTATTTTTTTAAAGCATATATTGGATGTAGAGTTTTAAAGAAATGACTTTAAAACCTAGAATAAAAGCCAACTTAGTAACAATCACAGCCTCAGTGGAAAGGAATTGATGTTATAAAAGTAAGGTTATGTGAAAATAAATAACTAATATTCTAAAATAAACCACTTTAATTTCTTTTTTTTATATTGTTTTGCTATTGAAATCCAGTTATTACTCAAGATAAGCCTTCCCCTTGAACCCCATGTTTCTAGCTTACCACAAAACTCCAGATAGAAATTAAGCAACTATATATTTAATTTCTGGTTTTGCCTAGCAGAGCAACATAAATTTAAGAGGCTAAGATGAAAAGTCATGTGCGACGATAGAAAGGTGCTATTTCTATTGATAAAGCCATGTGCCATACTTTCTTCTATCATCTATCTATAATTACATAAAACAAATAGTTCATAAAGTTCTCAATCAGATGATATTGAGTCTCTATCTCTCCCCTACAACAAAAAGATATTAACGTTTTATCTTCCAGTATGAACCTATAGTATATTTCACTTAATACCCTAAATGGTAATAAATCTCATCATTTGAGGGCTGTTTGATTTTTGGGAAAAGTAAAAATCAATTTAGAACAAAATATATGAAACCATTTAAGATCCAAGGATAGTGTTAATAAAAATAATAATAATGATGATGATGATAATGGAAACAAGTGGTTTGCAGCCCAAAATATAGCATCAAAGAAAAGGATTTCTGCTATTGGCGTATGTACATAATAACAAGGACCAGTAGGTCAAGCTAATGAGCTTACCCCCTTTGCCTACTTTTTGTTCTGACTCAAATTCATTTGTAGGTAAAGCCAGAGAAAATATGCCTTGGGAATTTCTAACTTAAAGTCAGGTAGCTGTCAGCAACAAAATACTCAGATCTCAGACTTAGAAACAAGGCTTAAAAGAAAAAATTTATTTAGCCTGGATTTTATTTTCTATCTGTGATGATTCACAGCCTCCATCTATAACTAAAGGACTATTAGCCCACCTTTATCAAAGAGAGATTTTCTATTCACTATATCCAGGAAGATTGGAGCTAAGATAGATGGCAAATAGACTTGAATTGAAGGTTAGATATTTTTAGCAGGAAACAAGGTCCAACAGCAATTACAATTTTAGTGAAGTATCACACTCAATAGACTAACATTTATGATAGGAGGAATGGGAGAAAAGACAAAAACAGAAACAGAGAGGGAGAGAGAGGGAAAGACACAGAGAAGTAGAGATGGAGACAAAGAACAGTAGAGACAACAACCAATGGAGAGAAGCAAAGAATTCACTATTCTTTGCACCTGCTGCTCTGGCTGGTTTCAATTTCACAAAACTCCACACATGTACCTTGTCGTATCCCATTCTCTCTCTCCCTGCTCCCCCATCTCCTTCCTTCTACATATTATTTTTCCCTTTAGATTGTAAGCTTTTTGAGAGCAGGAGTGTCTTTTTCTTTATTAATTATATCCCAAGCATTTAGCACAGTTCCTGATACACAGTACATGTTTAAGGAATATTTAATGAATTTGGATTTGTGGGAGACTATCCTCTTAATTTAAAATGTTCCATTGCTTTTTTTTTTTTAGTATATTGTATACTCATTAAATGACTTTGTTTTGAACTAATTATGTCTTCTTCTGATTGGCTAGTAAAAGCTAACTTATTGTTGAGGTTCATGAGCTGTAATTTTGACTGGACATAGACTCCTAGAGTACCTTGAACCTCATTCACCTTTTCAAGCACCCTATATGTTATGAGAATTTCCCCAAACATTAAAATACAAGACCAATGGTATATGTATGTCTGTCTTTTTGAAGATATTTTGAAAATAACTCTAAATCATTTTGAATAAAATCATGAAAATTAAAGTATGTTTATTTTTTTCCCAAGGTGACAACTTTAATGATAGCATTTACTTGGACAAATTCAGGCTAGTTTGTTTTTTTTAATCTCATTATAATTACATCCCTTACAGTGATCAAATTTCATATTTTGTCCCAATTATTTTAAGAACATATTTGGCAAAGCATGCTTTAGATGCTCCTAAGTTATCATTTTTTTAATCAAAGTCAGCTGAGACTAATAAACTGCATGACACAGATTTGGAAAATCTACTTTCTTTTGACTATATTGGGCAAATAATTATCTTCTATGCTGCCGTTGCTGCTGTCCTTCAGACTTCCTTCAGACCCTAGTGTTATCACAGGACTCCCTAAACCTACCGAGGAAATCAGTTAACCCTCCTTTTTATATCTTTTTGTCATGTTCCTTCCATATAGTAGTATACATTTCCTACCAAGTATAAAAATCCCTGTCTTAAGCTTGATAAATGCTGTAATTCCCATTCCTCTTTCTCACCATACTGATGTAGAGGTCAACTTCCTGATAGGATTTGTATTCTAGACACCCCACTTGTCTCTCCTGAATGCAGCTGTGGTCAATCAGTGACCGGATTTCACTTTTGGAAGGGGGAATATTTGAACAACTGTTGGCAGAAAGCTACAAAGTAAAATGTTTCTCTCCAGTTTAATCCAAGATGACAAGACAATTTATTATGTCAAAATGATAACACAACCAATTGCAAAATCCAGGATTTTGAAGACATATCTAAAACTTCCAGATACATGGGAAGGGATTGAATTTTTACATTTCAGAAAGTGAAAATCATACTTAACTTAATCAAAAGTAGATGTTTGGTCACATCCAACTCTTTGTGATCCTACTTGGGATTTTCTTAGCAGATATTAAAATGATTTGATATTGCCTTACTCATTTTATAGGTGAGGAAACTGAGGCAAACAAGATTAAGTGACCTGCCCAGGATCACATAGCTAATAAGTATTTGAAACCAGATTTGAATTCAGGGAGATGAGTCTCCTTGACCATAGATCCCAAAATCCATCAACTGTGCCACCTAGTTGTCCTAAGAGTCAAAAAACCTGAATTCAAATTCAAACTCTGCTATTTATCAACTGTATTACATTGAGCAAATTATTCTTCTTTGTAAGTAAGATGAGACTGCTGAACTGTATGACTTCTGAGGTCTCTTCTAACTCTTGTCCCATTATAATATGGTCTTATAAATCAGAGAAAAACCGAAATTTGTACAAAATATATTGGAAATGGCTACTTCAATAAATTCATTCTTATGAATGAGGGTGAAGTTTGAGCTGCTAAATAATGCTAAATTTCATGGGTATTTTGAAAAACAATCTATTCCTTTCTTAACCCACTGAATTCAATTAAATAGTAATTACTTAATTCACATTTGGAAAACTGTTTGAAAATATAAATAAAATAACAGCATTAACTTTAGTTTCTCTTTAAATATATGGCATTTTGCTCCTAAACTTAAACAATTTTTTATCTAATGCTTGTGACATTAGGATGACAGATAATTGTCAATGCAAATCGCATTACCTTATTATTTTTGTATTGTGTAACCAGTATTGTCATACCTTGTATTTGGTTTGAGGTTCTCAATAGGTAAATGAGTAACCCCTGAAGTCTGGGTGGACCATTTGTTCCTAATGAAGTCTTCATAAGATGCACTATAAACCAAATAACCTAGAAATGAAAAGAAGGAAAATACAATCAACCACAATGATATTAATCATAATCTGGGGCTTTACTAAGTAAAGCCAGTGGGACAAGATCCTATGGCCAGTTATGAGATAGTAGATAAAGCCAGGCAGGGGTTTTGTTTTTGAAATAGTGACTTCTGCCAAAATGATGAAATATCTATTGCCTAAATATATATAAATCCATGGATTTATTTGAAAATAAAAAACAAAAATCAGAAATCTCAAAGTAGATATATGCTAGCAAACATTTAAGAATTCAAATTGGGTCCCATATCATTGTTCTTTGTATAAGAATCTTCTGTTAGTGATCAGTGGCTATATTAAAAATAAATGCATACGAAAAACCCAGTCCACTAAAGGAATATGAATAATCAATAACAATAACTGACATTTATCTGGTGCTTTAAAGTTTATAAAGCACTGTATATGTTATTCACATTAAGCCTCATAGGTAGGCCTGTAATAGGCACTATTAACTCTGTTTTACTATAAGGAAATAGTCTCTTAGGTGAGTTACCCAATAGAAAGTATAAGAATCAAGATTTAAACTCAAATCTCCCTGACTCTGATACTCTCTCTGCAATTTTGGACACATAAAAACTATCCTTTGATTTAGGATTATACTTGTTCTCTTTAAGGAAATCCTATAGCACTACTGGCTTGCCCAATTGAGGATCTCCTACAAGGTGTAAAGAGTATATATAATGTACGGAGTTCAAGTGCTAATGATTTAATCTCAGGCAAATTACTTCTCAGACCCTGATTCTCTCATTTATAAAATGAGGAAGTTGAACTAAATTGCTTATAGGGGTGTTTTCCTGCTTTAAAATTCTATGATTCTGATATCACTGACTCACTTTGCCTTACTAACATACTCCACAAGAAATTCCAGTCAATCTTAGGGCTTTCTCAGCCCTCCAGCCTCTATCTTTGGCAATAATTGAGAGACAGCATATTATACTGGAAGGGAAAAACCCATTCATTGAACTGCAGTTAAAAGAGCTTCTATTGATTACTGTCTCTGCTTAATTAAGCACATGAAGTTCATTGATCAGTATCGGTTTCTTTACCTATAAAAAATATAATGAGTTATGTTAAATGATTTACAGATTAAATTTCTATAATCTCTGAAATCTCTGACCTATGTTTGAGTACCAGCTTTGATTCATTTTAGACATGAAGAACCTGCAGTTCACAGAAATAAAAGGGCATTCCCAAAGTCACACAGTACCTAAGCCAGTGTTAAAAAATCAGGTTTCATGTGTTATATTTTATCTATCAGTGAAGAATCACAGAACCTAAGAGCTGAAGCATAGATCAACTAATAGATTATATGCCTCACTAATAATTCTTTCTACAATATCCTCCAACAAGCAGTCATTCATCCTTCATTGGAAGACCCTACATCTCCTCTCAATGGAATCTAGTTCCCAATGGATAATTATTATTTTCCTTACAAAGATGCTGTCTTTCTGAAATTTTCACTCCTTGCTCTAAATTTTACCATTTGGGGCCAAGCAAAACAATTCTAATTCCTATTCCATATCTTCAAATACTTGAAGATAGCTATCATATCCTCAATACCCTGCCAATTATTCTCTTCCCCAGGCCATATATCCTGATGGGATTTAGACTCTCTACCCTGACTCAGCAGTCCTTAGAAAGTTTGACCTTTTTTCAAGGATCACCAAGTATATATACCTTAGAATAGAATTATTATCCTGAATCATCATGAAAATTTTCTTTTTTGAAAGCTAAAGTTAGAACTAAAGAGAAAATTTTAAAATTCAAAAGGTTTTTTTTATCAATTAGCACTAGGCATAAAAGAAAAGCTATCATTTTAAACTTTACTTCTCTCCATTTCCTTATCACATACGCCTATACCAGAAAGGAATGAATTTTCCAGTAGGGAATTGTCCAGAGAAAGGAATGATTAAGTGTCAATCTTCTTTAAGAATTTATATGATAACCTCTTCAGTGAAATAAATGTAATTGTAATATCTAAGCTAGATACAGATAGAACAAAGAAAGAATAGCATAAGCTAAAATCACTAATGGATATTAATTAACGATTTTAAATTCAATCCTAGCAAGAGATTTTATGAGTCAATTTATATTCAGAATGAATTTTGGCCAAGATTTCATGAACCTCCCCCCCAAAAAAAAAAAAAAACAAAACTGTAGTGTCCAAAAAGCTTGGAGTACTTGTTCAAAATGAACAATTGTAATAGAAGAACCAAATAAAACAAGACCCCATAATGCCCTCAAATGACTTAAGAATTATACTGAGACCTTTCTGACATTTCATTCCTATTGTACAAGACCTTCCTGCTTTCACTCTTTCATTCAAAATCTATTCCTGAGTACAGAGCATTGGTCTAGACACCAAGAAAGTTCCATTCAACCCACCTGTAACCACATCACCCTGAGTGGATTTGTCCCAGTCAACAATAACAAAAGAATGGCATCCTTCCACAGCCACTACCGTGATGTTTCGGGGAGCATGTTGAGGAGGTAATTCATTCTTTGTTAGGTCATTCGGAATGATTTCATCCAAACTTTCTACTTGGAAGTGGTCCAGAGCTTCCGTCAAAGAACATGGAGCCAGTGGATCTTTATTTAGATAGGTCACATAAGGAGCTGGAAAAAAAAAAATCAGGTCAAAGACCTTTGCCTGCTATCAACGCAGGGAAGGTAGAATGGCAAAGTAAATCAAGAGCTGGCTTTAAAATAAAAAAAGATCTGCATTCAGATCCTGCCTCTATTATCTACTGCCTGGGTGACCCAAGCTGAGGTGATGAGAAGCCATTCTGCACTGAAGCTCAATATCAAAGCTCTCTATATGAAATCCCAGGTGTGGTCATCAAAAAAAAAAAAAAAATCACCATTTCCAATCTATACTCCATTCATCCTGGTTCTTATTGTTGTTGGTCCTTTGTTTTCAAGGAGAACCAATAACATCCTGGGGTAATGTCTTGACTTGCAAGTGAATTGCAAGCGAGACAAAGCTGAGCAAAATCATCAACCTTATTTTCTCTTCCAGTCATCAAAGAAGAAAAAGAAAGTCAAGAAAATTAACAATAGGCCAGGAAACAGTGAGTAACCTTATCTTCCTAAATTAAGGACTTTCTCAAGTTTCGGTTTCTGAGGCAATGCCCAATCTGTGACTAAGGGCTAGATAAGAAATGAGCCAAAGATGGTCTAATTTACCATTACAAAGGTATCAGTCTGGGAGAGAAAGAGCCTCAGAGATTGTGGTCAAAACAGAATGCTCTCTTCCTCAAATCTCTTGTTCCTAGTCTTTAAACTCAAAAGCTAATGATGGATCTTACATGTTTTTAATTATGCTTAATAGACTGGTATAGATTGATCAACAACGTACCTAAAATTTTCTTAATCGTTTATCATTACCACAAAAGATCTAATGGTTTCTACCAAACCTGACATATCCTTATCAAAGATTTCTAAAACAGGTAAGTAATGTTTCGTTTAATCACCTGGACAGGCATAGCCATTTCAGTATTTTAAAATAATTGTGAGATTAGGCCAAATCATTTTTGCCATTTCTCACAGTGTGGGTTCTGCCCTGAATTTGAAAAAGAAATGAATCAAACAAGACTGTGGTTTATTTATCCATTATTTCCTCTGTCCAGTTAGAATGCTTTGGAGAACAGAAGAGGTAGCATTATGTAGGGGAAAGAATGCTTCATTTCTGAATCAGTGACATGGGCTAAAATCTCACCTTTGTCACATACTACCTGTGTAACTTTGGGCAAGTCTCAAATCTTAGTTTCCATATCGATAAAATGAAGGGATTAGATTAGGTGGCCTCTGAGGTCCTTTCAGCTCTAGATGTATCATCCTATGAATTTGCAATTATTACTAATTGCTAATTAACTTTTTTCATCTCTTTGGAACTGGATTCTCTGTCTTAATGCAAGTTTTCTGTCCTAAATGGCATCTGTACTTTCCCTGACTCTATTTTCAATTATTTTCTACTGTCCAGTTTTTGGAACAAACACAATTCATAAATCTAATCAGGAACATTCCTGAAGTTAATTCTACCCTGAAAACATCCATGCAACAGAGTCTTTTAGTGTTTAAGGACTACAGTGAGTCAGATAATAGTGCTCAGTAGATTTCAATTTTTGTTGTGAAAGTTTAGGGAGAAAAGGAAGTGATTTTTTTTAGCAAATCTGATGGGGCTGGAGCAATAATGAGAAAAACATTACAATTTTGCCTCAGGAACGTTAAGTAAAATTAAGATTCTTGCTATTCAAGGAAGTGTGGTTTTGATCTGCAGTAAAAGAATCTTGGATGGCCAGAGCTGTCCTTAGTTCACCACAGAACACTGGTTTTGGAAACAGAAAAGCATGATCTTAGCTAAACTGTTCACTTCTCTCTCCTTAATAAAATATGAACTAAGATAAAATAGTTAGTTAGCAATTAGTTTATTAAGAAAGATTAAAGTCATGATGACTGGTAGCAGCAGCAAATAACTTCCTATTTTAAAGGTTGTTTTTTTCCTTCCCAAAGAGAACCTCCAATTTTTGAGGCTCTTAAGATGTGGATTATTAACAAGGAATATATATGATATGATGGAAAGAACTATGAGTCTGAAGAACTATGAAGTCTGAAAACTCCAGTTTGGTGATGTTTATCAGTGTAACTTTGGGCAGTTGACATTTTCCTCCTATTGCTGTTGGGGTAGCTTCTAGCTTTAAAGTTATAATCTTATGAATTTATAAAACTCACAGATTTTGTGCTGCTATTCTCAATTAATAACTACTAGTAACTCCATCCAGCAACTAGCAGAAAATGCAGTTGAAATAATAGCTAAGTGGTACATAGATTGATTGTCAGATTTTGGAAGTACAAAGACATGAATTCAAATCCTGCCTCAAATACCTGCCAATGTGACATTGGACAACTTGTTGGTCATTCGTTCTAATCATATCTGATTCTTTGTGATCCCACTTAGTATTTTCTTGGCAAAGATGTTACAGTGGTTTCCCATTTCCTTCTGCAGGTCATTTTACAGATGAAGAAACTGAGGCAGACAGGCTTAAAAAACTTGCCCAGGGTCACACAGCTAGCAAGTATCTGAGGCCAGATTTAAACTAACAGAGATGAGTTTTCCTGACTCCAGTTTATCCACTGAGCCACTTAGCTATCCTATAATATTAGTACTTATCTCACATGGTTATAATAAGGATCAATACATTAATAAGTACTTGGCAAATCTTAAAACACTATCTAAATGCTATTATTATAAATGTTGAACATATTTAGACAACTCAATGGAAAAAATAGTCATTTTTGGAAATGACTGTATAATTAAAGGTTGTTTTATAAAAACTTTTACAGCTGCTATTTTAGATCTGCCATCTTAAGAGAGGAATTAGATTTGGTCTAAAAAGCCAATCATTTCTAAACTGCATTGTATTCTTCTTACACTTGTTTTTATACTCCAGAGAGAGAGACAGAGAGAGTTCATGGGCACCTGAGCAGAAATGAGTCACTTATTACAGCTGGGAAATATTTGTCTGGGAAACTCCCATCAAACTGTACAGTTGTAGCTAGGACAAGAAATCAGAGTTATGGTTGGGAATCAAGGAACTAAACAGTGTAGTTTTAACAACAACAAAAAAAAATCCATGTGACCATATGTATGCTATTAAAGAGAGCTAATTTACCAACAAATCGTTTTTTTCCAGCCAGATCAAATTCTTCCTCTGGAAAAGAACTGATTGACCCTTCTGGTGAGATGATCTTTGGAATAGCCATTGTAGTAGTTGAGGACTTGGTAGTGGTAGGAGGCAATGTGGTCTCAAATTCATAATCTGAAAAAGATATCAAAGTTTTGTAACAAGATTCATTATTTGCACTGTTACACTGTTACAGTTTTTATTTTTACTTTAAAAAAATTTTTATTCTACTTCAAAACAATTTCTATTCATCTAAAAGGTGAGAATATAAAATGAATAAAATCAGTCTTTACTAATTGTCCAAAAGTAATTTGCTCCTCAACCTTTCTATAAAATAGTGTCTTATTCCTTGTACTTTATTTCTTCCCAACACTTGCCCCTAATAATGGCCAACAAAAGTAGCAAATTCATCTATCTATATTTCATAGAAACATAGAAGGAGGTGCTGAGATTTCAGAGTAGCAGAGTGTTGAAGCAGGAAAGAATCTTCAAGATCATCTAATATTACAGATGAAGAAACTAAGATCTAGGGAAATTGTGTGACTTGACAAAAGACTGAACTGAGATCTTTGTGTCCTAAGACCAAGGCTCTTCTAGTTCACTTCACTAAATAGGTCTTCCTTTGCAGACCGTGAAAGATCATAATGGAACATATGCTCTCATTCTTTATGTGGTTTGCACAGTCCTTTAAAAAGGAGAGGAGTTGTAATTTGTTGATATTTAAAGATGACATTTTGCTTAATTATCTCTTATTTATTATTTATTATCTTTTTATTACTATTGCATGACAACAGTTAAAAAGATCCTTAATGTTTTCATTGCTGCTAAAATATCTTTCTTTGCTTTCAAACATCTGTTTGAAACAATGCATGTGTGTTTTTATTAGTCAAATTTAGTCTGAAACGTCTAGGAACCACTACATGAAATTTAATTAAAACTAGGTTTAAAAAAAGGATGGTACTCCTGAAGCATTTTGTGTTTTGGGACAGTTTGATATAAAAATTGATCAATGAGGATCCAAGGAGCAAAGGAAGTAATAAGGGCTTCTTTAAAGAGGATACCATTTTTATTCAGGACATACATCCTGCTATGACTACAAGTTTATTACATGTACTGTTTAAATTTTTAAGTTTCTTTCTAACAAATACAATCCCCCTGCCTTGCAAAGATGGAAATTCATAATTATGTGCCCTTTGCTAACAATATGATCCTGTGACTGAAGATCAATAACACCTATAAAAGCAGAAAAGATTTTATGAAAAACAACAGAAATGAGGAAGAAAAGGAAGAGCAATGGAAAAAGGTCTGTATTATTAAAAAAAAAATTAATCACAAAAAGCATTTCCACAAGGGGAGAGGGAAGACAGAAAAACAAAGACATGAATGAAATCACAAATGGAAGTTGAAATTATCTCTGCTTCCTAATTTCAAAAAGTCCTTTGATCAGAATTAACTTAATTCATATAAAGTCTTCAATCTGTTATTACCTTCATCATACACCACATAAGCTTCTTCGGTGGGTATTGCTGTATCTGTCTCCAACCCAGAGAAATTATCTATCGGAAGCAAAGAAAAAGAGTAGCCAAATGCTGACAACATTTATTCCTTCCATTTAGTCCTCTCTCCCTTCAGAATTAAATCTCAGTACACAAGAATTAATTCACAACAATGACAATGGGATTAAATTCACATTGCTGCAGAGGATTCAGAGTTCTTTCAGACACTACACTAGAAAAGAGAAGATATTACAATGCCATCTTTTACTCCAAGAAGGATGGAAATGAAATCTCTGCCTTGGCTCAAGGGAAAGAAAACCTTTCCATTCCTTTGGATTCTCCAATGCACTTGATCTCTCCTAGAGAGTCTTTCAAGCTTTGTCAGAACTGTTCTCAATTCCTTCCCCAGCCTCTTTGTGGTAGCTGACAAAAATTCTTCCTGTTGCCCAATTATTAGAACATAAAATTGTAAGCTTTGGAAGTCTGAGTGGGAAGAAAGGGACATCAGTGGATGAAAGAGGAAGCTTTATGGCAAAGCCTCCTAAAATGTATGCTTCTCTGCTCTACACTTCTTTTCCCCACCCCCATCATAAATGGTTCCATGACCCTAGGAATGCTTCCTTTTTGGAGTAGGAGGACTGGATTCCCTGACTTTCCCATCTCTTTATTCATTGCCCACATCAATAGGTACATTCATTTCCAAACTCCCTCATTCTTTTATCATAGTTTCTCCATTCTTTCATCCTCCCACTTCTCTCCAGACCTCACTTCCTGCCATCCCACTCCCACCAAAGTATTTGATTATACATACAAATATATAAAAGTCGTTAATGAGGTTCAGAAATAATTTGCCAAAACTCACAAATCTTTCCTGAAGATAGTTTGGGTTTAAATAAGTCTATTATCATAAGATCATTTTAGCATAATTATGTTTAAATAGTTAACTTTTAGGACTGACCATGAGCAACAAGATGGCTAAATCCTACACAGGAATCCTCGATTGATTGATTACTTTTCCTGAATTAAGACTGTGATACCTACAAATATGAATAACTATATTTAAAGACAAGTAGCAAATAATATAAGATGTAAAATGGATGATTATAAAATTTCACCACTCCATTTGAAAGTATAGGCACAGCCTTTAAAAGAGGAAAAGTCATTGCCATATCAAAATTTGAGTAAATTATTTTTACCTCCGAAAAATTTCTAACTCTCTGTTAATAAATAGCTCAGTTAAATAATTCAACTTTGATAGTGCATTTCTTTAAGGTAGCCATATATTCTTCAGGAAATCTATTAATAACATTATCTTATTTGGGGGGAAAGGAAAACTGAGGTACAGAACAATTAAGATGATTCCCCATGAGTGGGTCAGTTACAGAATTAGGAATCATAAACATGAAAATCCTGACTTTAAGCAAAGTTATTTAGACACCAGGCTGAAACTAAAACTCTTGGTTTCTGTTACAAATTCTACCACTACCATTAGAGTAAAATAGTTTGTGAGCCAACAAACATGCAGATGATTCCCATTTTCTTTTTTTCTAAGAGAGTAGTGTAACTCATACAGAACCAAGTGTATAAAGAAAAAAAATAAAAGATATTCAGGTTTTTGGATAAGAAATGTATTACTGTATTCTCCTGTTATTGGAGTATACATGTGACCTGAAAAGAGTGTGAATACAGTGCTATTGTATTATAATGTATTAATTCTAGACAGAAAATTAAAATAGCACAATGCTTACTGTTTTTATTTTATTTTTAGAAGATTATTGAGGAAGATAACCCCAAATTTCACTAGTGATAATAACTTGATTTTTTTAAAAGCCTGGATGGACTAGAACAAAGATAATGTTGATGCCCAAATAAACCCTGACTATACATTAAGAATATCTTATTAAAATGTGGAGTACTTGGATGCTTAATGGTAGAAATCTTTAACCACTATTTGATAGTTCCCATAATTGTACCAGGACTGCTGTTGGGCTAAAAAAAATCACCCTGTGAGCCATTTGATGGTTCTGAAAAGCAAGAAGCTTGAATCTTTCATTCTCTGGATAGAATGGTCCCTTCATATAAACATCATACACAATTTTTCTTCAGGGCAAAAGAGCATGTTCCCAAGATGATTCAAATCTGATAGCTTCAAGATCTACTATGCCAGGAGATGAGTATTTTGGTGGGTTTTATATGGCTGGTCTTTTCTTCTTTTCATATATTTAATTTTTAGCTATAGAAATATTGTTTTTCTTCAGCATGTAGCAAGATTTCTTCCATTGGCTTAATATCCTCAATGATATCAAATGTGTAAAATGTAACATTTTTTATATCCTAAAGTAAACAGGAAGGAAGAAGA